>NW_025725924.1:85000-130000 GCF_021461395.2 Schistocerca americana
GGCGCCACCCTTGCCGAGCCCCTTTCCTCCCTTGCCGCGGCCTGTCATCCTTCCTTCCTCGGGCAAAGCAAAACGTGCACAAACAGCAGCTGCAGCGGCTGGCGAGTCGGCTACGGTCTGCGCCCAGCGCGCCCGCCGCCCCCCTATATAGACTCTGGCCCGCCCTCCCCCCACCACGCGCAACCGAGGGCATATAAGCGCAGCACGGAGGCGCGCGGGCCCGTTGTCAAGGCAGCACCGGACGCCGCGCCGCACCTAACCTCCACGCACGCCGCTCCGCTACCGCTACCGCTACCGCTACCGCCATGGCCCGCACAAAGCAAACGGCCCGCAAGTCCACCGGCGGAAAGGCGCCGCGCAAACAGCTCGCCACCAAGGCGGCGAGGAAGAGCGCGCCCGCCACCGGAGGCGTCAAGAAGCCCCACCGCTACAGGCCGGGCACCGTCGCCCTGCGAGAAATCAGGCGCTACCAGAAGAGCACGGAGCTGCTCATCCGCAAGCTGCCATTCCAGCGCCTAGTGCGCGAGATCGCCCAGGACTTCAAGACCGACCTGCGCTTCCAGAGCTCCGCAGTCATGGCCCTGCAGGAGGCCAGCGAGGCCTACCTCGTCGGCCTCTTCGAAGACACCAACCTGTGCGCAATCCACGCCAAGCGCGTCACCATCATGCCCAAGGACATCCAGCTCGCGCGCCGCATCCGCGGCGAGCGCGCCTAAACCGCGCCGCGGCACCGCACCGCACAAACAAAAACGGCCCTTTTCAGGGCCACTAACATCTCTCCGTCGCGAGCAAACTTTGTCGGTCGCCTGCCTCTCGCCCCGCAACCCAAAAAAAACAAAAACCACCACTTCCCGTCCGTCCGCCACACCCGCTCACTCTGCCTGCCTGCCTGCCTGCTAGCAGCGCGCAACAATCACACATCATCCCTCCCCGGCGCTCAAAGCGCACAATACCCAACGGCCGACGTCACACCGCACGGGTGGCTGGCTGGCCGGCCGCCGCTTTCGTTTCGAAAACAAAAAAAACCCGCACTCCACTCCGACGGCCAACGGCCAGGCAGGCGCGCTCGCTCGCTCGCTCTCTCTACACGCCACCGAAATCCCCGCCGACTCCTTCCACATCTCAACGTGCCCCCCGTTGCAAAACATAACACACACAAAGGAACAAAACAAAGACCAGACACGACTAGACAAGACAGACATCCGAGAAGAACGAACGCAGGCAAGCCAACCAACGTATTCAAACAAAACAACGTGACAGAAAACCAACCGTCGGCCGCCGCCACAAACACGGCGACAATCAACCACGACAACAACAACACCGCTTACCGCTACCGCTACCGCCGCCCACACCCGCCACCGACCCCCGCAATCCAACCACCACGGCAAGCAAACAGCATCCCCACGGGCATACAGAAACGCCAGACAGACACCCACACCAAACGCAACACGACAATCAAAACCTTCCCCGACGTGCTTTGATGGCCCTGAGAAGGGCCGTTTTGGGCCGCGCGTCTCTTGCGCGCCACTAGACGACGACGGGGGGTGGGGACGACGGAGTCAAGCGCCAAACCCTTCCTTTCTCCCATCTCTTTCTCCTCTACTCTACTTCTTCTTCTTGGGCGAAGCCTTCGCCTTAGACGGCGTCGTCGCCTTCTTCGGGCGCGGCGCCTTCGGCTTCTTCGTCGGAACCTTGGCGGCCTTCTTCGCCTTCGACGGCGACTTGGCCTTGGCCGGCTTGGCCGCAGCCGCCTTCTTCGCACCCGCGGGAGCGGCCGACGCCGCAGACGCCTTCTTGGCGGCGCCCGCCTTCCGACCGGTCGCCGCCTTCACGCCACCAGCCTTCTTTGCGCCGGCCGCACGGGCGCCCTTCTTCTCCTTGCTGGCCGGAGCGGCGCGCTTCTTCTTGGCACCGCCAGCACGAGCCTTGCCGCCCTCGGCCGCCCCCCCGCCGCCGGCGCCGGCAAGCTTGAACGAGCCGGACGCGCCCTTCCCCTTCGTCTGCACCAGCTCGCCCGCCACGACGGCCGACTTGAGGTACTTCTTGATAAACGGCGCCAGCTTCTCCGCGTCCAGCTTGTAGTGCGCGGCTATGTACTTCTTGATCGCCTGCAGCGACGACCCGCCGCGCTCCTTCAGACTCTTGATGGCGGCCGTCACCATCTCAGAGGTGCGCGGGTGCGCAGGCTTGGCGCGCGGCTTCTTCGCAGACGACGCAGACTTGGCCTTCTTCGTAGTGCCGGTGGCGGCGGGTGCCGCAGCAGTCTCGTTCGTAGCCGCCTGATCTGCCATTTCGACGACGCGCGTAACACACAGCGAGAGCGAGAGCGAGCGGGACGGCAGGCAGGCACGCAAGCACAGCACAGCAGCAGAGCAGAGAATGAGATGCTCAGGTTGTTATAGTGTGCCGAAGTTCCACTGGGCTGTGCCCGTCTGACTTCAAGTTATGCGCTTGGGGATTTATGAAAGTGAGGTATTGTGCTATGTGCGTGTTTTTATGTAAATGTTTGTTCTGTGTGTGGGTAAGTGTTCTCTAAATGTCTCTAAATTGACGGGTGAGTGTTAGTTTTGGGCGCTTATGTTGAAAATCGGGGTGTTCGCGACCTAAATTTTGTATGAGGTTGTGGGGCGATGTTTGTGCTTTCTCATATAGTTTGGTGGACTTCTCCTTTATGAGGGAGTATATGGTTGGGTGGCCTAAAAATTCTCTAATTTGTGTGTTTCGGACGTATCTGTCAGCGCCTGTGATGACTCGGAAGGTTTTGTTCTGGAGTCGCTGTAATCGTGCCAGCGTGGTGTCTGACGCCATCGACCATACTTCCGATCCATACAAGATGGCCGGTAGCATGAGCTGGCGCCAGAGAAGCATTTTGCAGCTTAGGGTGAGGCCGTCACCCTTTAGGAGGGGGTATAGCTGCGACAGGAGGGCGCAGCCTTTGTTGGCAGTTTTGTGGACGTGTTGTTGCCACGTAAGACGCCTGTCTATTTCGAGCCCTAAGTATGTAATACGGTTACGCCAGGCTAGGTCCCGACCACCAATGGTGAGTTGTTGGTCTGGGAGTTTCAGCCTGGTCGTAAAGTATATTGCTTGGGATTTCTCGGGGTTAACCTTGATTTTCCAAATGTTGCACCACTGAGTGATGACGTCGAGGTGTTCTTGTAGCTTGCGTCGTATGAATGCAAGGTTACGACAGCTCCTGAAGATTGCTGTATCGTCGGCGTAGAGAGCAATCCCTCCGCCGACCTGCTTGGGTATGTCGTTAGTGTAGACTGAGTATAGAACGGGACCCAAGACCGAACCCTGCGGTACTCCGGCCGCAATCGGTCGTGTCTGGCTCGATCTCGATCCACTTCTTACGAAGAATTGACGCTCCGCAAGAAATGAATCAATGATCTGTATTAGATGTCCTGGGCACCCTATTTGGTCTAGTTTATATATTAGGCCATCGTGCCAGACGCGGTCAAATGCCTTCTCTATATCCAGGAACACTGCTCCTGTAGATTCTCTCTTTGCCCTGGCCAGGCAAATGTGCTCTACCAAGCGCAGGCATTGTTGGGTTGTGGAGTGTTCAGAGCGGAATCCAAACTGCTCGGGCATCAGGATGTTGTGTGCAGTAAGGAAGTGTTGAAGGGGTGAGAGGATGAGCAGCTCGAGTATTTTACTCATGCCATTTAGTAGGGAGATAGGTCTATAGCTTTCTGGAAGGAGCAGGTTTTTATTAGGTTTGGGGAGGGTGATTACTTTCGCAGTTTTCCACACTGAGGGGAAGTAGGTGAGCTTTAGGCAAGCGTTGAAGACGCTTGCCAGAAATGTTATGGCAGGAGGTGGAAGGTGCTTTAGGAGTGGGCTGCGGATGCGGTCAGGGCCAGGAGCTTTGTGGTTTCCCTGACGCTTGATAAGTGCGCATATTGTCGGCTCGTTTACGGGCACGAATTCTGTGTTTGGGCGCGTATTTCTAATCTGAGTCACTCGTCCGACGACTAATCTTTCCTGCCTTTCACTCTCGTCATCGTCGATGACGTGAGTTCGGAATTGTGACTCTAGCGATTGTGCCATTATTTCCGCCTTATCGTGATCTTCGTACACTAGACCGTTCACGCCGTGGAGTGGCCTGTTCTCTCTGGTGGGGGTTTTCCGCTGCCGGGCTATTCGCCAGATCTTGCGTTTGCTGCTCTCTGTTTCGGCGGTTTGTAATATCTCCTCCCAGCAGCGGCTCCTGTGCTCCTGCAGTCGGAGTTTCACATGATCCTCCAGTCGCCGCAGCCGGCGGCGGTCAGCTGGGTCGCGGTGACGCTGCCACAGCTTACGCAACCTGCGTTTGGCGACTATGAGGTCCCAGATGTCAGGGGGCAGGTCCCTGGCGCCAGGCTCTGTGGTGAGCCTGACGCTTGTAGCGCGAGCACAGGCGTGGAGGGCGTCTGTGAAGTTGGTGATTGCTTCGTCTATCTCTTCTTTTGTTTCCATCTGTGGGATTTCCTCCACGTGCTCACCCACCAGGTATTTGTATCGGTCCCAATTTGTTATTACTTCTGTTTTTGCCATCCTCCCGGCTTCGTCTTCGACACTGGCTATGTCCAGAACGACCGGGTTGTGGTCAGAGTTCAGCTCGTAGTGCACAGTGACTGTCGCGTCGAGAGCAAAGTTTTTAACGACAAAAATATCCAGGATATCCGGGTTTTTTGTCGGGTCCGCAGGGATATGCGTAGGCTCGTCGGGTGCGATGACGCTGAGGGCGGCACGCCTCTCGACGAGTCCATGCAATCTCACACCACTTCTGTTCTCGGCGCGGCAGCCAAAGGCCGCATGTTTCGAGTTTAGGTCCCCTCCCATAATCACACGAGCGCCAGTACCCAGCAGAGCCTGAAGGTCCTGTGTCAGTATGGTGGTGCCCGGGGGGTGATAGGTGGAGATGATGGTGTATGGTATGTTTTGAATTTTTATTTCTATACCGGCTGCCTCGATGCTGGGTGTCTGCGGTAGGTCCACTGTGCGGAAACACCTTCTGCCTTTTACAAGGACCGCTACTCCGCCGCGCTCGCGGCCTACGCGGTCTACTCTATGGATGGAGTAATTTCTCACAGAAAAGCGGTCCTTGGGCTTAAGGTGGGTTTCCGTCAGGCACACAACGTCGATCGCATACCGGTCTAGAAACTCCTCTAGGATATGTTTTTGTGTTTTTACGCCATTGGCGTTAAAATTTAAAATGGTGAACTTCCTGGATCTAGGGGGATCCATTAAAAGCGTCGAATAATGAAATTGCTCCCTCTGCGAGGGCCATGAATTTACTTAGGCCATCAGGCGCCGCCCGCACGCGCGCCATGGTGTCCCTAATTGTAAACATGATGCTTGTTAGGCTGAAGCCCGCAAACAGTTGGCGCAGCTCGTCAAAGACGCCGAGCGGCGTCCCTGGCTGCTGGCCAGCAGCCGACTGAGGCGGCGCGGCAGCTGCGGGCGCCTCAGTGCGCTGGTGACGTGGAGGGGGAGGCCAGGCGACAGCTGCCGTCGGGGCGCGTGGTGGGGGAAGCGAGGGAAAGGCATCTCGCCCCGGCACAGTCGCTCTGCGGCTGCTGGCGGAGGCAGAGCTAGCTGCCTGCGCGTTGGCCGCAGATGTTAGCGGCGGCGTCGTGGAGGCGGAAGCGCCTCGAGACAGGGCAGCACCGTTTACCGACCGAGGGGGGCGGGTGGACATCAACTGTATTCGTGTGGGGCATCGGCTGTAGTTCGCCGGGTGATCGCCCCCACATAGGGCGCATTTTGCCGGGGTTGCACGGCTCTTCTTACATGTGTTTGTCAAGTGTGGGCCGGCACACTTGACACACTTTGGAGGATGGTGACACTGCTCTGCAGAGTGGAACAACTGCTGGCATTGGTGGCACTGGACAGGACCTTCAGGTTGGCGATACCTCTCTACCGTAACCTTGCAGTTCATGAACAGCTCGATTTTTAGGAGTTCTCTATTTCTCTCGTCTGGGTGTAATATTACTTTGAAGGAAGCTCTCTTCCTGCGCCCCTCTCCCGGGTTGCTCGGGTCAGATGCCTTGGTCTCCTGTTTGACCTCGATAACCCTGAAGTGACGCGCAAGGAGAAGCTCCTTTATCTCCGCGGGATCAGTGTCACTGGGGAGACCTTTGATCACCGCCTTGTACGCGTTTTTCTCAGTGACCGGGTAAGTGTGGTAGGGTATTTTCTTCTGCGTGAAATAGGCAGTAAGAAATCTGTAGTCGGGCAGGGTTGACGGTTGAAATTTTACGGAGGACCCCCTGCATGAGGTATTTAGTCCTCCTTTTAGTTGAGGGGCGACCTCCTTTATGATTTTCATCGTACCGTTTACGATTGTGGCAAGGATTGGGGGCACCTTTTCCCGTTTCGGCCTCGATTGCGTTTGCGCGCCCGAGGTCGAGGGACGGGTAGGCATTGTTTCGGTCATTTCCGCTCCGTCGGTGTCAATCGGGGCGAAACTATTTGATGTTGGTATATTTGCGATGACAGCTTCACCCCCTACTTCCATGTCATCACTCCCAGGTTGCTCTGTTTCCTCAGCGAGCCGGCTTGGGGCCGGACGCTTAGGCGCTGGCATTACGTCCGAGTCTTGTACGCGTGTTTTTGCTTTGCTAATGGCTGAAGTTGGTTGGCCGCGGGTACCCAGTGACTGGGTGCCGCAGCGGACTGGGGCTTTGGGCTTACCCAAGATGACTGTATCAGCGGAACTTGAAGTCTGACATTTACTGCCCAGGGGCACTGGTTGTTCGTTCGTTGGCACCGTTAGGTATCCCCGAACAGCGCCAGCCCTACCATTGACTGCACGCGGGTTACCGGGTAGTACCACGGACCCTGGCGCAGGAATTTCCCTACTCTTGGAGGAGCAGGGAGGATGCCCTGCGGCAGTATCTGGATGATTCACGTCTGAGGCAGATCAGACGACCGGTGAACTAGAAAGCCACGGCCCTCGCCGCCACCGCGCTGCCAGTAGACCGGCAGCCGCTGCACGACAAAGGGACCACGTAAGCGTCCTACCACGACAAATTTGCGGCGCAATCGCCAAGCGTGCGCACCCACACACGACAATTTTTGCTTGCGTTGTGCACGCACAACGCACACGACAAATTTTGCTGTGCTACGGCTAGCGTAGCGCTCCCAAGGGATCTCCCAGCAGCGCGCGGCAGTATAGCGTCCGCTCACGGCCGATCCACCCCCTCGAATAGAATGCCAGCAGAGAATCACAAGGCCCAGCCAGTGTCGCGGGCGGGCGCGGACGGCCGAGAGAGCGGCCGCCACTCTGCGCGCCGCCGCGCCGCGCCTCCCGCGCTTGCTACCGCCCAACGTCCGACAGCCTGTGCGGAGCAGCCCCAAACCTGCGCCACAACCGCCCGCGCCTTTCAAACCACCGAGGATGGGGCTACACACAGCCACACCACAGTCGCCAACCAGTCGCCACGGCAGCGCCGCAAACCACGGCCAAACTGCAGCTACCGCGCGCTACAGCCTGGGTCGGCCCGCCGAGAATCGCCGCCCCCGCCCAAATGCCGCCCCCACAGCCCCAGCCGACGACCCGCCACAATGGCCAAACCTTCGGCAAAACTCCCACACCGTCGCCGCGGCAGCCCGGCCAGCGCGGCCGGCGCCACAGCCACACAAGCCGAGGCGTGCGGCGATGACGGCCGTGCAAACGCGCCTCCGCCGCCCCATCGCCTTCCGTCGCCCTCCCGCCGTTTCCCGATCGGCCCGCAGCCGTCGGGCCACATCGCGCGCCGTCCTCCTCCTCTCGCCCGCCAACATTCACAGCCGTTTCTCAACAATTGCCCGCCGCAAACGGACGCCGCCTGCGCAACAGGCGCCGCCGCCCCTCGCCGCTTCCGACCCAACCCCTCGACCGAGGCAAACCGCAATCCGAATCTACAGACCAACCCAATCTGCCGTCAAGCACACACGACAGCCGACCTTACACGTTACGCGTTACACATTACGTTTACACGTCTACGTTAGGTTAGGTTAGGTGGACGTGGGTTAGGTTAAGGGGACTTGGGTTAGGTTAAGCGTCAAACTTAGGTTAAGCATTCAAACACGTCAGGCGTCAGAGGTTAGGTTAGGTTAGGTTAGGTTAGGTTAGGTTACACGTTAGGTTAAGGGGTCAGTGCTAGGTTAAGAAGCGTCAAACGTAGGTTAAAAAAAAGCGTTCAAACGTGAGGCGTGAGCCGGACAGCTTACCTTACGTAGACGTTAGGGGCTCACAGGCTGAGCTCACCTCGCCACACCACAGGTTAGGTTCGGTTCGGTTCGGTTCGGTTCGGTTCGCTCGGCTCAGCGTAAAGCGCCGAGGTCAGGGTTACGTTCGTTCACCTTCGGGCGCCACACTTTCGGTTGAAAGGTCGCGACGGGACGACGTCGGCAGGCACGCCGCAAACGAACAAAAACGTACAGACGACGTCGGAAACCGCCGACAGACGGGGGAGCAGCACGACCACGACCAGACACCGAGCGCGAACGAGACACACGCGAACCACCCCCACCGGCCAAAGGGCACCACACAACAACCCAGAGCACCACGTGTCGACACCAGAGCAACCCGCCGCTCACGCGACATGGCTGGCACCGAAGGGCAACCGCCCGCAACTGCGCTTTCCGCGCCGGCCCGGATGCACGTCGTGCTACAACAACACCACTACCGTACACAGCCGCTGTTCACAACATCACTATCAATGGCGCGCCCGCGGCTCGCCGCCGTCGCAGTCGCAGCCCCAACGCCAGCACTTTTGCACCACCATTCACACGCACCGCAACACAGCTCGCCGACACAGCCGAACAAAACAAACACCACACAACAACAGCAACAACGCCGCCGCCTCCACTTGTGCCGGCGACCCACCCCGCCGATGGCGCACCTTTCGCCAGCCGGCAATCGACACACACGCACCCACCCACCGGGGCCCAGTGCAAAAAAAAACACACAAAAACCAAACAACACAAACGACACGGGAAGCGCACACCGCCACTTCGCGCGCACGCCACCAACCAGTCGTCGTCTCAAAATAACAAACACAAACAAAATAAACTAACAACTAGGGCAACACAAAACAAAAACGCCTCGCACGAACCGCCCACAAAAAGGACAAGCACACGCACAGCCTCTGCTGACGACCACGACGCAGCGGCACGCTGCTCCTGTCCCGCGCCCCGCGCCCCGCGCCCCACTCGATTCACAACTCACGCGACACCGTCATCGACGGGCTCGCTTCCCGCAACCTACCACCTTTCCGCCACGACGCACAGCCCCAGCCCCACCCGACGACTGCACTTTCACCACCGCCTCCCCCTTCCCCCCCAAAACACACACACACACACACACACACACACACAGCCAGCCAAAAACGCACTCGCGACCCACACATGCACGTGCATCGGCACACGCCAACCAGTCAACGTCGACAACCACACGCAAGGCTCGAAACGAAAACGAAACCGGCGTCCTTCCACGTTGCCATCAAGCTACGCGACACAAGACACAAGGAACCAACACAACAGCCGGCCCCACTAATTCCCACTCTCACGCCGCAAAAAGCACACCGAAACCGCCAAACACGCACGCACATTCCCCTTCGCACTGACACCACCGACCGGCTCGCTACCACACACCTCTCGGCAGCCGTTTCACGCCAATTCGCCACACCGCCCACACAGTCGACAAGCGCCCGCCCTGTACGGCACACGCAACGACGCAGCGCAGCAAAGGGCGCCCGCAACACATACCTCTCCGCCGCCCGACGCGCCAACCGCCACACCACACCGCCAGCCACTCGCAAATTGTGCACTGCCACCAGCCACACGTCCAACACGCCGCGCCGCCTCCGGCCACCCGCCAGGGGGCGCTCACGTCCGCGACAACAGCGCGGCCCGCCGGGCCGGGCCGGGCCGGGCCGGGCCGAACCGAACCGAGCCGCCGCTGCTCTGCACTCGGCACGGCCACACCCTGCTGCAGACCGGGCTCGTCCCTCTGTACGCGTCTGCCTGCGCATCAACACAACACGACCTTTTTTTTTTTTTTTTCTCTCTCTACCGCCATCCCTCCTTCTCGCGTTTTACTCGTTGTTGCAGCAGCGGCGCACACCTACACATCCACAGCCCCAGCCGAGCCGGCCTCACCTCAGGGCCCGCCGCCAGCGTCTCCTCCTCGGGCACAGGTGCGGTGCTGTGGCCGCCCATCCAACCGCATTGCTGGCCGTCCAGCCACCAGGCGTTCCCACTGCCGCGAGCCACGCCGCGCACCGACCCTGCTGCAGAAAACGAAGCATAGCCAGAGACCGACCGATACACAAAGCAAGCCGTCGCCTCGCCTCTTGTCCTTCCTGCCTTCCTTCCGCCCCCGCCCTTCTCACACCACCGCCTCTCCACTTTCGCCCCCCCCCTCCTTTTTTTTTTTTTTTTTTTTTTTTTTGTTTTCTTCTTTCTTTCTTTCTTTCTTTGGCCCTCTCTCCTTCCCGCCATGGCGGTTACGGCACCGCCTGCAGCGGCAGATTTTTTGCGCCCACACGCCTACTCCTACCACCATTAACCTTGCCCTGCCCTGCCCTGCCCATCAACGTCGCAGTCGAACCGACGCTTGCCAACACACTGCCCACGTTCCTTTCTCTTTTCGGCCTACGCCCATTACGCGCCGCCGCCACAGCACCTTCCCTTCCCACAACACACCGACGTCATCACACGCACCCAAAACAGGGGCCACGACCGTGTTCCTCGCCCACTCCCATCCCGCACGGTACGCACATTCCCAACTACTACCGCGCACCCTCCCTTTCCAATCTGTGTGTCTCTGTGTCTGTGTCCTGTCCGCGCGTGACGCCTCTCAACATCCGCCGTCCCCCGTCCCGTTTTCGCCCCCATGCCGTCGTCGCGCCGCCTCCGCCCCTGTCCGCCCCGCACCACACCATACACCGCTGCTTGTCCCGGCCGTTGCCACCAAAGGCGCCGACCGCAAACGCGCCACGCCGCAGCCCCCGTGCGTCTCGCGCTCGCTTGCATCTCCGTGCCGACGCTGCCTCTCTTCCCGCTCGCACTCGACCTCGACAACACAGTCTTTGGCTCCGCCACTGCGTGTTCCGGTGGTACGCACGCTGCAACACGTATGTATTCATTACCAGAGCGATGGCGAGGCATGACAGCATCTCTGTCTGACCAGAGAGTTCTTTATCGCTGCTAGTCGGCGCTTGGACCGCGCCAGACGACAGTAGTGGCACGCACCGGGTCGCCAGGAACAGTTGTTATATATATATTGTAGCGCGAGTCGGGACAGGTAGTAGTCGGTCGACAGTAGTAGCGGGTGGACGGTTGTACTGAGCGGGCGTCGGCGGCGTGCTCTGCTCGTCTCGCGACTCTGGTCACGGTTCGGGACGATGTATAGTCTATTGTGTTATAATCAAAAGGTGGTGTGACGCTGCATTGCGCAAATCTGATAACGTATGTTCATTGTACTTATTTTGTTCAACAACGAAAGCCCCACTATTACTTTTTTTCTAAAGTAACTTTTGTCTCTTAACGAAAAACATTCACTTTTTAAAGACCACTTCCTATGGCATTTCCCTCCAAGGAGTGCAATTAATTACCAGCCAGCACTCATTCATTGCACACAGCTGTGTAAGGGGTATCTACGATTGAGGAGCGGATATAAATGCAATTTTTTGTTTTTTTTGTTTTTTTTTGTGTGTGTGTGTGTTGTAACCTCCCAGCAAAATTTAAAATAATGGACAATGTTATTTACGGATGCTAATGGACATTGCGCTAATTGTAACCTCGCCCACAATGAGAGGTATTGAAAATGGCAACACAAATGTGAAATTCGCAATCTGACTCAAATATAAAGTCTTCACACAACATTTAAAAAAGTCCGTTCAGTGACACGAAACTTCAATTAAACCGAAATATCGGTCTTTGGCCCTGTGCAAAACAATCAGAATTAAAGTCTTACCTCCGAATAAATGGATGTCACATTTCTGCTCTGGTTGTTGCGCAGCGCTTGGAGGAACTGCATTTGCAAATAATAATATTCTCTTTTTTTGTGATTTTAGTGACATTTTCCTTCAAAGAAGTGGAATGAAATGTGAAGTGCAACGAACTCTTTAGTTCAATAACAAATTAAATGTTTGAAAAATGCTTTTGAAATAAAAATTATTATTGGGGAACTTGTTGGAGAATAATTACAATAAATACAATTTTTCATTATCTAATGATTATATTAATTAACAGTATACCTTATTCACCATCTTGACCAGTGTTGCCGACCGCCTACATCACACAACCGCACTCGGCTGCTACTACTGACCGACCGCTCTGCATGACGACTATTAGCGTACTGCACGCGACGACTACTGACAGAGTACAGCCCTCAACTACACAGAGCTACGGACTCGCAACGACTACTGACAGACTGACTGACTGAGAACCGCTCGCAACACTCGCGCAGTCCAGCGCAAACTCTCTGGTCACAGATGCTACAATGTCTCGCCATCGCTACTATGTTACATACGTGTTTCAGTGTCTTTTTCATTGGGGTAACGATCTTTGGCTCTTTTTATTCTGAATACAGGGCCAAAGGTCAACGCTGCTGCCCTTATACAATTTATCAGGTTTCATTATGTCTGTTGCAATGTTACATACGGTTCACTCTTTCATTAATATTATCGTTGGGTTTGTTTTGTAGGGACGTTAACATTCTGGCACATTTTTATTATCATCGGACTCTCTGCTATTTGTGCAGGGAGGTTATACCTGGGTCCATTTCCATTTACATTTTAATATTGATAGACTTTTTGTTTTCTTTTTTGTTTCTTGTTGTTTTTCCTTCTTTTTTTTTTGTTGTTTTTTTTTTTTTGTTTGTTTTGTTTTTCCCGCTCTCACCACCACCGCCGCATCACGCCTTCCGTTTTCTTGGTTTCTTTTCTGTTCTTCAACTGCTTCAACATCACCGCGCCCCATTTCCACACCACAGCCATCATCAGCCTCCAAGACGGGCGGGCGCAGTGTGCCATTTCCGGCGCACAAGCACACCCGTACGGTACTCTCCTCGCCCCCACGCCACCAACAACACAGCGACCACGCGGCTTTCAGGCACGGCACGGCACGGCACGGCACGGCACCGGCGAAATGCGCCGCCCCCGCCCCTCCGCGCATCCGTCCGTCTCGCCACGTTCACTGACAGCCGCGTCTGCGGCTACAACACAACACCGCTCCCCTCCCTGGCAACTCACATTGTTTTTCTCCTCCTCTTTTGCACAAACCACAACGCCGAGCACAGGCGCAAGCCACCCACACCGCGCCCCTCCCCGTCCCGTCTTTGGCCGCCGCTCCTCGTTTGCCCCCTCCCATCTCCCGAAATGCCATGCCAGCAGCGTTACGCATGCCCCTCCCCTGTCCACACAACACTACCGCCTAACGAACAGCCTTTTCCGGGCCACATCCAGGGCACGCCCACCTCCAAACACTGCCAATTCACGGACGCACACACACACACACACACACACACACACACACACTCACTCACTTTCTCGACACCTTTCTGTACGGAGGGTGCGTCATCTCGACCGTGACAGAGTGACGGCAACTATCGACGATCCATTTCCCCCCACTGGTAAAACATGTCCACTAACACCTACATACATCATTCAAGTACACAGACAATAGCATACACACAATGGGAGGGCACACGAACATGGACGGCACGGCACTGTCATACACTCTTCCTCAGCACCATATCAACAAACGTTACGTACATCCGGGAAAGCGAAAGCGAACGCGAAAGCGAAAGCGAAATGAAAGCAAAAGCAAAGGCAAAGCCCAATGCAGCCGTCAAAGGTAACGTTCACCACGGCAGACACTTGCAGCCGCGCCGCCGTTAAACGCATTTCAGTGCGGCTCCAATACGCCTCCGACACGGGAACGTTCCGTTGCTCTACGAATGCGTTTCTCCCCTTTTTCCCTTCCTCTCTCTTTTGCCCCCCCTCCTTGCACTCTTGCCTCATTCCTCACGTTCTGCCCAGACATTCGACCGATCAAAGTCAACCTTTCGTTACCGTTCTCAGCGCGACGGTGTACAACAGTATGACGGGTGTGCCCAAGACTTCGGTTCAGTTGCGTGACGCCGGTCTATCGCGCCGATCGACAGTTACTCAGGGGGCGACGGATCGGACCACGTCACCGACACACAAAACACTTTCAAACAAACAAATACATACCGGATGGACACAGACAAACACGTGTACAGACATTCGCCAAACAAACGACCGCCGCCGCCGCCGTCGTCGTCGTCTAGCGTGCATCTTGAATGACGACATCGGTGTGCGTGCGTCGTACGCAATCAGTCAGACACGGCTATCAAACATCAGAGTCGAATGGTACATCATCGTGCGTGTCGCCGTACACGTACAGTACAATACAACAACAATGCGTCTTAATGGCACGTTCATTTCAACGTCACTCACACACCTCCACGCTGCACTTACGTCGCACCATTGTCAAACTCGGCGTACAGCAAAGGGAATAGTGGGCGGCAAAAAAAACCAAACAAAAACATTTCACATTTCACCCTCGCCATGTATGATGTGCAAAAAAACAAACCCGCAAACGGCCGTCGTTACGGTGACACAAAAGTCGCCGATCACACTGTCCCCCCCTCGCAGACGGGTAACACACACACACCAACAACACCAATGGGTCAAAAACCACGCCAACGAGGCGTGCCACCATTCCACGCCACGGCGACCAACCTCGTGGCCGTACCCCGCGCAACACGCTTTGACGCGCCCCCCCCCCCACCCACAATCAAAATGCACACATACATCACAGCCGTCCACACAAACAACAACAACAACAACAACAATTCCGCCCTTCCCGCAAAAGGCAAGTTGGTGGCCCTGAAAAGGGCCGTTTTGCCGCTCTCGCAACGGAGGAGCCTTCTCCATCCTTCCTTCCATTCCAGAGCCACCTCCTTACTTGGAGCTCGTGTACTTGGTCACCGCCTTCGTGCCCTCGCTCACGGCGTGCTTGGCCAGCTCGCCAGGCAGCAACAGCCGCACAGCGGTCTGGATCTCGCGGGACGTGATGGTCGAGCGCTTGTTGTAGTGCGCCAGGCGAGAAGCCTCGGCCGCAATGCGCTCGAAAATGTCGTTCACGAAGCTGTTCATGATGCTCATCGCCTTCGACGAGATGCCCGTGTCAGGGTGCACCTGCTTCAGCACCTTGTAGATGTAGATGGCATAGCTCTCCTTCCTCTTGCGCTTCTTCTTCTTGTCGCCCTTCGAAATGTTCTTCTGCGCCTTGCCAGCCTTCTTGGCGGCCTTCCCGCTAGTCTTGGGCGGCATCTCGAACCAACGTACGGCAGCAGCAACACCAGTAGCAAGCGCTCCGCTCTAGTCAGCGTCTCCCCACACAGTGGCACCCGCCGCCAGCCGCCGCCGCACCTTTACCAGCTCGCCCTGTTGCGGCCGCCGACCAATGGGGCGCGCGCGCAACCGGCCGCCGCACCCGAGCCCATAAAGCACCCCCACCCCGGCTGCGCCGGCACGCACTCCGCTGCTCGACTCGCTGCCGCTCGCACCGGTCGTTTTCGTTTCCGTTTCGTGTGCACCGTCGCTAGCCCATCGCCATGTCCGGACGCGGAAAGGGAGGCAAAGTCAAGGGCAAGTCAAAGTCCCGCTCAAGCAGGGCTGGGCTCCAGTTCCCGGTCGGCAGAATCCACCGCCTCCTGCGCAAGGGAAACTACGCAGAGCGCGTCGGCGCCGGGGCGCCCGTCTACCTCGCCGCCGTCATGGAGTACCTCGCGGCTGAGGTGCTCGAGCTGGCCGGAAACGCGGCCCGCGACAACAAGAAGACGCGCATCATCCCGCGCCACCTGCAGCTTGCCATCCGCAACGACGAGGAGCTCAACAAGCTCCTGTCGGGCGTCACCATCGCACAGGGTGGTGTCCTGCCCAACATCCAGGCCGTCCTGCTGCCAAAGAAGACCGAGAAGAAGGCCTAAAGGAGGCCAGGCAATCGCAGCGCCGCGTGCTCCCCTGCACGCAACGCGCTTTGCCGGCTCGGCTCGGCCCACAACAATCGGCCCTTTTCAGGGCCACCACACACACCTACGTCCAAAGCAAAATTTCAGTCGTCCTCGCCGCACCTTGTTTTGTTTTAACTTTGCACTGTCACAGCACAGCCGCCGCCGGCGCACGTCCGCCATCTTGTCGTCCACACAGCCCGTGTGGCCCAACACACACACACACACACACACACACACACACACACACACACGCACGCACATTTTGCACGGTCGCAGTCGCCTTCCAAACCGACAAACGGCAGCAATAATGACCATTGTTAAAGGGAGGCGTGTCGACACACCGCCCTCCACTCCCGCGCGCAACGGCCGTCGACACGAACGAAACAGCTGATCCGGCCGCCTATGCCCACACGCCTTGCCTCGGAAACCCCAACGCCGCCGCAAACAAACACACAGAGCCAAACCACGCAAGCAAATAATCACCGCCTCTCGCACAACAACACACAGCCCGCCATCTCCGTCGCGATCGATACAAAGACACACAATAACAAACACACAAACGAAGCAGCTCCACACACAGCCAGCCACATGACACGTTTCCTTTCCTTCTCCCCTCCCAGTCACATCACGTCGCTCAAACGGAAAGAAAGAAAGAAACAAACAAACAACACAGCGCACACACGCAGCAACAACACAGACTCTTTCGCACTTTTCAACTTCCGAACAGTGTGGTGGCCCTGAAAAGGGCCGTTTTCTAGTCTCTCCCACCCACAAGCACGGCCGCGGGAAGGCCAGCGCCCGCTGCGACGCAGCCTAACCGCCGAAACCGTACAGGGTGCGCCCCTGCCTCTTCAGGGCGTACACCACGTCCATGGCCGTCACAGTCTTGCGCTTGGCGTGCTCAGTGTACGTCACCGCGTCGCGGATCACGTTCTCCAGGAACACCTTCAGCACCCCGCGGGTCTCCTCGTAGATCAGACCAGAGATGCGCTTCACGCCGCCCCTGCGAGCCAGGCGGCGGATGGCGGGCTTCGTGATGCCCTGGATGTTGTCGCGCAACACCTTGCGGTGCCGCTTGGCGCCACCCTTGCCGAGCCCCTTTCCTCCCTTGCCGCGGCCTGTCATCCTTCCTTCCTCGGGCAAAGCAAAACGTGCACAAACAGCAGCTGCAGCGGCTGGCGAGTCGGCTACGGTCTGCGCCCAGCTTCGCTTCGCTTCGCTTCGCTTCTTCCTTACGAGCTGTCCTTTGCTCGCGTAGGAGCAGGGTAAACAATGCTTTGTTGTTCCTGCTATGCCTGTTGTTTTGATTATGGTGCCTGATTTATTGATTCGGCCTATGGGGATACATTTGCATCCTGCCTGCTGAGGGTTGTTAGTCCCTCAGTAGGTCAGGCCAACGTGTGGTTGGCCTGTGGTGTATGTTGTGGCCCAGGCCCTGTATGAGCCGGTTTTCTGAGTTCTCAGCCTTACTGTAGAACAGTCGCGCCGACTGTCTGAATCGGTCCCGCAGATGCAGGATGCCGGTCTGTTCGTGTAGCAGAGTGGAGGAATATCTTCGTGGAAGGCGCAGGGCGAGCTTTAGGGCTCTGTTCTGTACCCTCTGTAGTGTGCCTATATGGGTGTCGGCTGCCATACCCCACACCACGGCTGCGTACTCTAGCACTGGTCTGACCAGCGCTAGGTACAGGGTGATGCCGTGCTGGGGGGCCAGCGTTGACGATGGGTTAAGCAGGGGGTACAGGGTGTGAAGTCGCCCTATAGCCCTGCTCCTAACGTCCTGGACGTGTGGTCTCCAGGTAAGCCTCTGGTCGAGTGTGACCCCGAGGTATTTGCCGGTTTTACTCCACGGCACGGGGCTTCCCGTGATAGTAACCGGCGGCAAATCGGGAGGCAGTAGCCTTCTAGTGAATACTACTGCCTGGCTCTTTGCGGCGTTCTGTTTGAGCCGCCACTTAGTTGACCACGCGCCCAGGGTGTCGCAGCCAATCTGGAGGAGGCGTCGCATTTCCCTCACGTTCATGCTCCGCACGAATAGCGCGGTGTCGTCAGCGTAGAGTGCTAATTTCACCGGCGCCACTCGTGGGGCGTCTGCAGTGAAAATGGAGTATAGCAGGGGGCCAAGTACGGACCCCTGTGGCACTCCTGCTCGTATCGGCCTGTGGGTCGAGGTGCCATCATCTAGTCGGACGTGGAAGGTCCGGTCGGCCAGGTAGGAGCTGATGAGGACTCCATGTGATGTCGGTACCCCGTGCACAAAGAGTTTGTACACGAGGCCGTCGTGCCACACGGAGTCAAAGGCTCTGGAGACATCAAGGAATACGGCCCCAAGGTATTCCCTGGTCTCCAGGGCGCGCATGGCGTCTTCCACCAGCCGCAGGAGCTGGTGGGTGGTGGAATGACCGCTCCTGAATCCGAACTGTTCGTCCGGGATGATGCCCTCGACCGTCACATGTCGGAGCAGTCTCTTGGCGTACAGACGCTCGAACACCTTGGAGAGGGATGGGAGGAGGCTGATTGGCCTGTAGTTTTCAGCCTGCCTTGCGTCCTTATTCGCTTTGGGTATGGCTACCACCTCCGCGTGTTTCCACTCAGAGGGGTAGATCCCAGAGCGGAGGACCTGATTGAAGATGCCTGTAAGGAGCTGGTGGGCCCCTTCCGGCAAGTTCTTCAGCAGGTGGTTGTTGACGCCGTCGGCGCCTCCCGCCCTTTTGGTGTTGAGCGTCCGTATCTGTTCAGCCACTTCCTCCTCTGAGATTGGGTCGATCCTGTCCCCTTCATCTCTCCCTGCTAGGAAGATGGGGAGCTCTTCCTCCACTCTGCTAATGTGGGCCACATCGAGATTGTCATCCACTGGGGTGAATGACGACTCGAAGTGGTCGGCCAGTAATCCTGCTTTCCCATCTGGACTACAGACGACCATCTGCCCAGCCTGCAGCGGTGGGACTCGCTGCCGCCGGCGCAGGAATGACTTGACGACTCGCCAAGCACTGCCGTCCTGTGTGTTGAGGGTGGCGACTAGGTCGGCCCAGTCGCGGTTTCTATGTTCCTCAACCGCCGCCTTGATCTCCCTCCTCATCCTGTTTAGGAGGCGTTTGGTGGCAGGTTGTCGCGTAAGTTGCCATTCGCGGAACACTCTGTTCTTCTCCCGTATAGTCTCCCGTATGTGCAACGGGAGGCTACGGGCGAAATCCTTTGGCTGGCGTGGGGGAGGAGGTGATGCTACTTCAGCTGCAAGTAGCAGCTGGCGGTTGAGGTACCGTAGTGCGTTATCTACCCCCACTTCCGTGGGGTCAGGAGCATCCGAGAGAAGTTCCAGGACGTTCTCCTGAAACCTCTCGCTGTCCATACGGTGGTAGTTCCTACGGCGGGGTGGGAGGGTGGCCCCCCTTACGTCGATGTCGTAGACCACTGGTAGGTGGTCTGACGACAGTGCACACCGGGTGGCAGCGGTCATGTGGTTCCCGATGCCCTTAATAATGGCGATATCGAGCACATCTGACTGTCCTCGGTGTGGATAGATGGTGTGGTCCTGGGGTCCGAGCGCGATGGCGCCGTTGCGGAGGGCGGCACGGAGGAGTCGACGGCCGCTGACGTTGGTGAGACGGGAGTTCCACTCCGTATGCTTAGCGTTAAAGTCGCCAGCCAGGAAAACCCGTCCCCCAATCGTCAGTAGTGTGTCAAAGTCTGCCTCCAAGAGATTACCCCGTGGCGGCCTGTAGGCAGCCACGAAGGTGATCTGTCCCACCATGGAGGAGACATTGACGCCTGTGGCTTCAAGGGTTGCCAGGGCTGGGAGATGGATCTGGTGGTGTCGGAGGGAGGTCCTGACATAGATGGCAGTACCTCCTCCGGCGGTTGGCCTGTCGTGGCGGTAGCAGGCATAGTTCGCTACCTTTACCTGGACTCCTGGTTTCAGGTGAGTCTCGCACACTAGGCACAGGTCGACTGCCTTGTCCTGTATAAATTGGCGAAACTCACCTTGTTGTTTTACCAGGCCGTTTGCGTTGAATACGCATACCGATAGACCATGGATTTGCTGTCTATCCATGGTGAGCCGCTGAGGGAACGGTGACAGCCTGGAGGGCCCCCGTTACTGCCGTGACTAGTACTGGCAGTTGGGTGAGTAGAGTGTTGAGTGAGCGTAGTAGCTCACCCAAACTGGTTGCATCGCTACCTGGGGAAGTGGCGGCTGCATGGGCGGGCGCCGAGGTGGCGGCTACGGTTTGCGGCTGCGACGCCGCTACCGGTCGCCGCGTAGGACGCTCCGCACTTTGCAGTGGGTTGCTGGTGGTGGGGGGCACTTGGGGGTGTCCGCACCCTGTGTTGCTGGACAAGGGCATGTCCAGCAATCCTGTGGGTGTGAGGTTTGTCTCCGCGTTTTGGTGTTGCGGCGGAGACTTCTGTGCTGGCTGGCGCGATGGGGTGGCAGTGGTCCCCTTGGCAGCGGCAGCGTAGTTTGTGCCTGGTTGTACCTTGCGCGAGGGGGGCTTTTTCCCTTGGGGTCTGCTTGTGCGCTTAAATATAGTGCAGCCCCTGTAGCTGGCCACATGTGGCTCGCCACAGTTGCAGCACTGCGGGGGTTCTTCCCTCTTTTTCGCGCAGTCCCGGCTTTGATGATCTCCAGCGCACTTAACGCAGCGGGATGGCATGCTGCAATAGTACGCAACATGATCCAGGCCCTGGCATGAGTAGCACTGGGCCCTTCTTCGTTTCGCGCGTAGTGGCTCGACCGCCACCGTCACCCGCGCTACCCTCTCTACCTGGAATATTTTCCTGTTGTCCAGGTTATCAGGGAGAATAGCTAGGAACAGTGGCATGTCTCGCTTGGTCCTCGGTGACTTCATGAGAGTCACCGAGCTGACTGGGTAGCCCATGGCTACCAGTTCTTCTTTGAGGTGATCTGTCGCCATCTTCATTGGTAGATGGCGAAGGACCACCTTTAGTTGCTTCTGGGGGTTGGCATTGTGGGTGAAGCATTTGAGCTTCTCCTGCTCGACGACTTTCATGGCTCGACGGTAGTCGTCCGTCGAGCGCACAGTTGTTTTCAGCAGGTCGCGTCCCTGGGTCTTTACCGTCAGGGAGGGGACATCTTTAAATAACTGTAGGAAGGACTCGTAGTCCTCCTGCCATTGGATTGTGATCGGAGGCGGTGCAGGCGCCCGTTTTATCGGCGCCTGCCCCGTCTCCATGTCCTCGTTGTCTTGGACGGCAGCAAAGGAGTTTGTCGTCTGCAGCGGCGCCACGATTTCGAGCACCTTTGCCCGAGCCGTGTGCCTCCGCTTGGGGACGACAAACTCCCCCTCTTCTTCCTGGGCGGCCTCCTCGTCTGTGGCGGCCTCTGGCGCGCGTTGTTTCTTCTTCTGCAGCAACCTGTGGACAGAAGAAGGCGCGCTTGCCGGTGGTTCGTCCTCGTCCGTCGACGCTGGCCTCTTGCGAGACGGCAGCGCGACGTCCATTCCTTCTTCATGTAGAAGAAGCTGTTCCAGGTTCGCTTCTGGAAACATTGGGTCCTTTTGTGCTGCTGTCGGCAGGTCAACAGCCTCTTGAATGGTCTGGGCCGGAGCGCCCGCCGCCCCCCTATATAGACTCTGGCCCGCCCTCCCCCCACCACGCGCAACCGAGGGCATATAAGCGCAGCACGGAGGCGCGCGGGCCCGTTGTCAAGGCAGCACCGGACGCCGCGCCGCACCTAACCTCCACGCACGCCGCTCCGCTACCGCTACCGCTACCGCTACCGCCATGGCCCGCACAAAGCAAACGGCCCGCAAGTCCACCGGCGGAAAGGCGCCGCGCAAACAGCTCGCCACCAAGGCGGCGAGGAAGAGCGCGCCCGCCACCGGAGGCGTCAAGAAGCCCCACCGCTACAGGCCGGGCACCGTCGCCCTGCGAGAAATCAGGCGCTACCAGAAGAGCACGGAGCTGCTCATCCGCAAGCTGCCATTCCAGCGCCTAGTGCGCGAGATCGCCCAGGACTTCAAGACCGACCTGCGCTTCCAGAGCTCCGCAGTCATGGCCCTGCAGGAGGCCAGCGAGGCCTACCTCGTCGGCCTCTTCGAAGACACCAACCTGTGCGCAATCCACGCCAAGCGCGTCACCATCATGCCCAAGGACATCCAGCTCGCGCGCCGCATCCGCGGCGAGCGCGCCTAAACCGCGCCGCGGCACCGCACCGCACAAACAAAAACGGCCCTTTTCAGGGCCACTAACATCTCTCCGTCGCGAGCAAACTTTGTCGGTCGCCTGCCTCTCGCCCCGCAACCCAAAAAAAACAAAAACCACCACTTCCCGTCCGTCCGCCACACCCGCTCACTCTGCCTGCCTGCCTGCCTGCTAGCAGCGCGCAACAATCACACATCATCCCTCCCCGGCGCTCAAAGCGCACAATACCCAACGGCCGACGTCACACCGCACGGGTGGCTGGCTGGCCGGCCGCCGCTTTCGTTTCGAAAACAAAAAAAACCCGCACTCCACTCCGACGGCCAACGGCCAGGCAGGCGCGCTCGCTCGCTCGCTCTCTCTACACGCCACCGAAATCCCCGCCGACTCCTTCCACATCTCAACGTGCCCCCCGTTGCAAAACATAACACACACAAAGGAACAAAACAAAGACCAGACACGACTAGACAAGACAGACATCCGAGAAGAACGAACGCAGGCAAGCCAACCAACGTATTCAAACAAAACAACGTGACAGAAAACCAACCGTCGGCCGCCGCCACAAACACGGCGACAATCAACCACGACAACAACAACACCGCTTACCGCTACCGCTACCGCCGCCCACACCCGCCACCGACCCCCGCAATCCAACCACCACGGCAAGCAAACAGCATCCCCACGGGCATACAGAAACGCCAGACAGACACCCACACCAAACGCAACACGACAATCAAAACCTTCCCCGACGTGCTTTGATGGCCCTGAGAAGGGCCGTTTTGGGCCGCGCGTCTCTTGCGCGCCACTAGACGACGACGGGGGGTGGGGACGACGGAGTCAAGCGCCAAACCCTTCCTTTCTCCCATCTCTTTCTCCTCTACTCTACTTCTTCTTCTTGGGCGAAGCCTTCGCCTTAGACGGCGTCGTCGCCTTCTTCGGGCGCGGCGCCTTCGGCTTCTTCGTCGGAACCTTGGCGGCCTTCTTCGCCTTCGACGGCGACTTGGCCTTGGCCGGCTTGGCCGCAGCCGCCTTCTTCGCACCCGCGGGAGCGGCCGACGCCGCAGACGCCTTCTTGGCGGCGCCCGCCTTCCGACCGGTCGCCGCCTTCACGCCACCAGCCTTCTTTGCGCCGGCCGCACGGGCGCCCTTCTTCTCCTTGCTGGCCGGAGCGGCGCGCTTCTTCTTGGCACCGCCAGCACGAGCCTTGCCGCCCTCGGCCGCCCCCCCGCCGCCGGCGCCGGCAAGCTTGAACGAGCCGGACGCGCCCTTCCCCTTCGTCTGCACCAGCTCGCCCGCCACGACGGCCGACTTGAGGTACTTCTTGATAAACGGCGCCAGCTTCTCCGCGTCCAGCTTGTAGTGCGCGGCTATGTACTTCTTGATCGCCTGCAGCGACGACCCGCCGCGCTCCTTCAGACTCTTGATGGCGGCCGTCACCATCTCAGAGGTGCGCGGGTGCGCAGGCTTGGCGCGCGGCTTCTTCGCAGACGACGCAGACTTGGCCTTCTTCGTAGTGCCGGTGGCGGCGGGTGCCGCAGCAGTCTCGTTCGTAGCCGCCTGATCTGCCATTTCGACGACGCGCGTAACACACAGCGAGAGCGAGAGCGAGCGGGACGGCAGGCAGGCACGCAAGCACAGCACAGCAGCAGAGCAGAGAATCACAAGGCCCAGCCAGTGTCGCGGGCGGGCGCGGACGGCCGAGAGAGCGGCCGCCACTCTGCGCGCCGCCGCGCCGCGCCTCCCGCGCTTGCTACCGCCCAACGTCCGACAGCCTGTGCGGAGCAGCCCCAAACCTGCGCCACAACCGCCCGCGCCTTTCAAACCACCGAGGATGGGGCTACACACAGCCACACCACAGTCGCCAACCAGTCGCCACGGCAGCGCCGCAAACCACGGCCAAACTGCAGCTACCGCGCGCTACAGCCTGGGTCGGCCCGCCGAGAATCGCCGCCCCCGCCCAAATGCCGCCCCCACAGCCCCAGCCGACGACCCGCCACAATGGCCAAACCTTCGGCAAAACTCCCACACCGTCGCCGCGGCAGCCCGGCCAGCGCGGCCGGCGCCACAGCCACACAAGCCGAGGCGTGCGGCGATGACGGCCGTGCAAACGCGCCTCCGCCGCCCCATCGCCTTCCGTCGCCCTCCCGCCGTTTCCCGATCGGCCCGCAGCCGTCGGGCCACATCGCGCGCCGTCCTCCTCCTCTCGCCCGCCAACATTCACAGCCGTTTCTCAACAATTGCCCGCCGCAAACGGACGCCGCCTGCGCAACAGGCGCCGCCGCCCCTCGCCGCTTCCGACCCAACCCCTCGACCGAGGCAAACCGCAATCCGAATCTACAGACCAACCCAATCTGCCGTCAAGCACACACGACAGCCGACCTTACACGTTACGCGTTACACATTACGTTTACACGTCTACGTTAGGTTAGGTTAGGTGGACGTGGGTTAGGTTAAGGGGACTTGGGTTAGGTTAAGCGTCAAACTTAGGTTAAGCATTCAAACACGTCAGGCGTCAGAGGTTAGGTTAGGTTAGGTTAGGTTAGGTTAGGTTACACGTTAGGTTAAGGGGTCAGTGCTAGGTTAAGAAGCGTCAAACGTAGGTTAAAAAAAAGCGTTCAAACGTGAGGCGTGAGCCGGACAGCTTACCTTACGTAGACGTTAGGGGCTCACAGGCTGAGCTCACCTCGCCACACCACAGGTTAGGTTCGGTTCGGTTCGGTTCGGTTCGCTCGGCTCAGCGTAAAGCGCCGAGGTCAGGGTTACGTTCGTTCACCTTCGGGCGCCACACTTTCGGTTGAAAGGTCGCGACGGGACGACGTCGGCAGGCACGCCGCAAACGAACAAAAACGTACAGACGACGTCGGAAACCGCCGACAGACGGGGGAGCAGCACGACCACGACCAGACACCGAGCGCGAACGAGACACACGCGAACCACCCCCACCGGCCAAAGGGCACCACACAACAACCCAGAGCACCACGTGTCGACACCAGAGCAACCCGCCGCTCACGCGACATGGCTGGCACCGAAGGGCAACCGCCCGCAACTGCGCTTTCCGCGCCGGCCCGGATGCACGTCGTGCTACAACAACACCACTACCGTACACAGCCGCTGTTCACAACATCACTATCAATGGCGCGCCCGCGGCTCGCCGCCGTCGCAGTCGCAGCCCCAACGCCAGCACTTTTGCACCACCATTCACACGCACCGCAACACAGCTCGCCGACACAGCCGAACAAAACAAACACCACACAACAACAGCAACAACGCCGCCGCCTCCACTTGTGCCGGCGACCCACCCCGCCGATGGCGCACCTTTCGCCAGCCGGCAATCGACACACACGCACCCACCCACCGGGGCCCAGTGCAAAAAAAAACACACAAAAACCAAACAACACAAACGACACGGGAAGCGCACACCGCCACTTCGCGCGCACGCCACCAACCAGTCGTCGTCTCAAAATAACAAACACAAACAAAATAAACTAACAACTAGGGCAACACAAAACAAAAACGCCTCGCACGAACCGCCCACAAAAAGGACAAGCACACGCACAGCCTCTGCTGACGACCACGACGCAGCGGCACGCTGCTCCTGTCCCGCGCCCCGCGCCCCGCGCCCCACTCGATTCACAACTCACGCGACACCGTCATCGACGGGCTCGCTTCCCGCAACCTACCACCTTTCCGCCACGACGCACAGCCCCAGCCCCACCCGACGACTGCACTTTCACCACCGCCTCCCCCTTCCCCCCCAAAACACACACACACACACACACACACACACACAGCCAGCCAAAAACGCACTCGCGACCCACACATGCACGTGCATCGGCACACGCCAACCAGTCAACGTCGACAACCACACGCAAGGCTCGAAACGAAAACGAAACCGGCGTCCTTCCACGTTGCCATCAAGCTACGCGACACAAGACACAAGGAACCAACACAACAGCCGGCCCCACTAATTCCCACTCTCACGCCGCAAAAAGCACACCGAAACCGCCAAACACGCACGCACATTCCCCTTCGCACTGACACCACCGACCGGCTCGCTACCACACACCTCTCGGCAGCCGTTTCACGCCAATTCGCCACACCGCCCACACAGTCGACAAGCGCCCGCCCTGTACGGCACACGCAACGACGCAGCGCAGCAAAGGGCGCCCGCAACACATACCTCTCCGCCGCCCGACGCGCCAACCGCCACACCACACCGCCAGCCACTCGCAAATTGTGCACTGCCACCAGCCACACGTCCAACACGCCGCGCCGCCTCCGGCCACCCGCCAGGGGGCGCTCACGTCCGCGACAACAGCGCGGCCCGCCGGGCCGGGCCGGGCCGGGCCGGGCCGAACCGAACCGAGCCGCCGCTGCTCTGCACTCGGCACGGCCACACCCTGCTGCAGACCGGGCTCGTCCCTCTGTACGCGTCTGCCTGCGCATCAACACAACACGACCTTTTTTTTTTTTTTTTCTCTCTCTACCGCCATCCCTCCTTCTCGCGTTTTACTCGTTGTTGCAGCAGCGGCGCACACCTACACATCCACAGCCCCAGCCGAGCCGGCCTCACCTCAGGGCCCGCCGCCAGCGTCTCCTCCTCGGGCACAGGTGCGGTGCTGTGGCCGCCCATCCAACCGCATTGCTGGCCGTCCAGCCACCAGGCGTTCCCACTGCCGCGAGCCACGCCGCGCACCGACCCTGCTGCAGAAAACGAAGCATAGCCAGAGACCGACCGATACACAAAGCAAGCCGTCGCCTCGCCTCTTGTCCTTCCTGCCTTCCTTCCGCCCCCGCCCTTCTCACACCACCGCCTCTCCACTTTCGCCCCCCCCCCCTCCTTTTTTTTTTTTTTTTTTTTTTTTTTGTTTTCTTCTTTCTTTCTTTCTTTCTTTGGCCCTCTCTCCTTCCCGCCATGGCGGTTACGGCACCGCCTGCAGCGGCAGATTTTTTGCGCCCACACGCCTACTCCTACCACCATTAACCTTGCCCTGCCCTGCCCTGCCCATCAACGTCGCAGTCGAACCGACGCTTGCCAACACACTGCCCACGTTCCTTTCTCTTTTCGGCCTACGCCCATTACGCGCCGCCGCCACAGCACCTTCCCTTCCCACAACACACCGACGTCATCACACGCACCCAAAACAGGGGCCACGACCGTGTTCCTCGCCCACTCCCATCCCGCACGGTACGCACATTCCCAACTACTACCGCGCACCCTCCCTTTCCAATCTGTGTGTCTCTGTGTCTGTGTCCTGTCCGCGCGTGACGCCTCTCAACATCCGCCGTCCCCCGTCCCGTTTTCGCCCCCATGCCGTCGTCGCGCCGCCTCCGCCCCTGTCCGCCCCGCACCACACCATACACCGCTGCTTGTCCCGGCCGTTGCCACCAAAGGCGCCGACCGCAAACGCGCCACGCCGCAGCCCCCGTGCGTCTCGCGCTCGCTTGCATCTCCGTGCCGACGCTGCCTCTCTTCCCGCTCGCACTCGACCTCGACAACACAGTCTTTGGCTCCGCCACTGCGTGTTCCGGTGGTACGCACGCTGCAACACGTATGTATTCATTACCAGAGCGATGGCGAGGCATGACAGCATCTCTGTCTGACCAGAGAGTTCTTTATCGCTGCTAGTCGGCGCTTGGACCGCGCCAGACGACAGTAGTGGCACGCACCGGGTCGCCAGGAACAGTTGTTATATATATATTGTAGCGCGAGTCGGGACAGGTAGTAGTCGGTCGACAGTAGTAGCGGGTGGACGGTTGTACTGAGCGGGCGTCGGCGGCGTGCTCTGCTCGTCTCGCGACTCTGGTCACGGTTCGGGACGATGTATAGTCTATTGTGTTATAATCAAAAGGTGGTGTGACGCTGCATTGCGCAAATCTGATAACGTATGTTCATTGTACTTATTTTGTTCAACAACGAAAGCCCCACTATTACTTTTTTTCTAAAGTAACTTTTGTCTCTTAACGAAAAACATTCACTTTTTAAAGACCACTTCCTATGGCATTTCCCTCCAAGGAGTGCAATTAATTACCAGCCAGCACTCATTCATTGCACACAGCTGTGTAAGGGGTATCTACGATTGAGGAGCGGATATAAATGCAATTTTTTGTTTTTTTTGTTTTTTTTTGTGTGTGTGTGTGTTGTAACCTCCCAGCAAAATTTAAAATAATGGACAATGTTATTTACGGATGCTAATGGACATTGCGCTAATTGTAACCTCGCCCACAATGAGAGGTATTGAAAATGGCAACACAAATGTGAAATTCGCAATCTGACTCAAATATAAAGTCTTCACACAACATTTAAAAAAGTCCGTTCAGTGACACGAAACTTCAATTAAACCGAAATATCGGTCTTTGGCCCTGTGCAAAACAATCAGAATTAAAGTCTTACCTCCGAATAAATGGATGTCACATTTCTGCTCTGGTTGTTGCGCAGCGCTTGGAGGAACTGCATTTGCAAATAATAATATTCTCTTTTTTTGTGATTTTAGTGACATTTTCCTTCAAAGAAGTGGAATGAAATGTGAAGTGCAACGAACTCTTTAGTTCAATAACAAATTAAATGTTTGAAAAATGCTTTTGAAATAAAAATTATTATTGGGGAACTTGTTGGAGAATAATTACAATAAATACAATTTTTCATTATCTAATGATTATATTAATTAACAGTATACCTTATTCACCATCTTGACCAGTGTTGCCGACCGCCTACATCACACAACCGC
Source organism: Schistocerca americana (assembly GCF_021461395.2). NCBI lineage: Eukaryota > Metazoa > Arthropoda > Insecta > Orthoptera > Acrididae > Schistocerca > Schistocerca americana. The sequence continues at coordinate 113,912 of NW_025725924.1, forward strand.
ACTCGGCTGCTACTACTGACCGACCGCTCTGCATGACGACTATTAGCGTACTGCACGCGACGACTACTGACAGAGTACAGCCCTCAACTACACAGAGCTACGGACTCGCAACGACTACTGACAGACTGACTGACTGAGAACCGCTCGCAACACTCGCGCAGTCCAGCGCAAACTCTCTGGTCACAGATGCTACAATGTCTCGCCATCGCTACTATGTTACATACGTGTTTCAGTGTCTTTTTCATTGGGGTAACGATCTTTGGCTCTTTTTATTCTGAATACAGGGCCAAAGGTCAACGCTGCTGCCCTTATACAATTTATCAGGTTTCATTATGTCTGTTGCAATGTTACATACGGTTCACTCTTTCATTAATATTATCGTTGGGTTTGTTTTGTAGGGACGTTAACATTCTGGCACATTTTTATTATCATCGGACTCTCTGCTATTTGTGCAGGGAGGTTATACCTGGGTCCATTTCCATTTACATTTTAATATTGATAGACTTTTTGTTTTCTTTTTTGTTTCTTGTTGTTTTTCCTTCTTTTTTTTTTGTTGTTTTTTTTTTTTTTTTTGTTTTGTTTTTCCCGCTCTCACCACCACCGCCGCATCACGCCTTCCGTTTTCTTGGTTTCTTTTCTGTTCTTCAACTGCTTCAACATCACCGCGCCCCATTTCCACACCACAGCCATCATCAGCCTCCAAGACGGGCGGGCGCAGTGTGCCATTTCCGGCGCACAAGCACACCCGTACGGTACTCTCCTCGCCCCCACGCCACCAACAACACAGCGACCACGCGGCTTTCAGGCACGGCACGGCACGGCACGGCACGGCACCGGCGAAATGCGCCGCCCCCGCCCCTCCGCGCATCCGTCCGTCTCGCCACGTTCACTGACAGCCGCGTCTGCGGCTACAACACAACACCGCTCCCCTCCCTGGCAACTCACATTGTTTTTCTCCTCCTCTTTTGCACAAACCACAACGCCGAGCACAGGCGCAAGCCACCCACACCGCGCCCCTCCCCGTCCCGTCTTTGGCCGCCGCTCCTCGTTTGCCCCCTCCCATCTCCCGAAATGCCATGCCAGCAGCGTTACGCATGCCCCTCCCCTGTCCACACAACACTACCGCCTAACGAACAGCCTTTTCCGGGCCACATCCAGGGCACGCCCACCTCCAAACACTGCCAATTCACGGACGCACACACACACACACACACACACACACACACACACTCACTCACTTTCTCGACACCTTTCTGTACGGAGGGTGCGTCATCTCGACCGTGACAGAGTGACGGCAACTATCGACGATCCATTTCCCCCCACTGGTAAAACATGTCCACTAACACCTACATACATCATTCAAGTACACAGACAATAGCATACACACAATGGGAGGGCACACGAACATGGACGGCACGGCACTGTCATACACTCTTCCTCAGCACCATATCAACAAACGTTACGTACATCCGGGAAAGCGAAAGCGAACGCGAAAGCGAAAGCGAAATGAAAGCAAAAGCAAAGGCAAAGCCCAATGCAGCCGTCAAAGGTAACGTTCACCACGGCAGACACTTGCAGCCGCGCCGCCGTTAAACGCATTTCAGTGCGGCTCCAATACGCCTCCGACACGGGAACGTTCCGTTGCTCTACGAATGCGTTTCTCCCCTTTTTCCCTTCCTCTCTCTTTTGCCCCCCCTCCTTGCACTCTTGCCTCATTCCTCACGTTCTGCCCAGACATTCGACCGATCAAAGTCAACCTTTCGTTACCGTTCTCAGCGCGACGGTGTACAACAGTATGACGGGTGTGCCCAAGACTTCGGTTCAGTTGCGTGACGCCGGTCTATCGCGCCGATCGACAGTTACTCAGGGGGCGACGGATCGGACCACGTCACCGACACACAAAACACTTTCAAACAAACAAATACATACCGGATGGACACAGACAAACACGTGTACAGACATTCGCCAAACAAACGACCGCCGCCGCCGCCGTCGTCGTCGTCTAGCGTGCATCTTGAATGACGACATCGGTGTGCGTGCGTCGTACGCAATCAGTCAGACACGGCTATCAAACATCAGAGTCGAATGGTACATCATCGTGCGTGTCGCCGTACACGTACAGTACAATACAACAACAATGCGTCTTAATGGCACGTTCATTTCAACGTCACTCACACACCTCCACGCTGCACTTACGTCGCACCATTGTCAAACTCGGCGTACAGCAAAGGGAATAGTGGGCGGCAAAAAAAACCAAACAAAAACATTTCACATTTCACCCTCGCCATGTATGATGTGCAAAAAAACAAACCCGCAAACGGCCGTCGTTACGGTGACACAAAAGTCGCCGATCACACTGTCCCCCCCTCGCAGACGGGTAACACACACACACCAACAACACCAATGGGTCAAAAACCACGCCAACGAGGCGTGCCACCATTCCACGCCACGGCGACCAACCTCGTGGCCGTACCCCGCGCAACACGCTTTGACGCGCCCCCCCCCCCACCCACAATCAAAATGCACACATACATCACAGCCGTCCACACAAACAACAACAACAACAACAACAATTCCGCCCTTCCCGCAAAAGGCAAGTTGGTGGCCCTGAAAAGGGCCGTTTTGCCGCTCTCGCAACGGAGGAGCCTTCTCCATCCTTCCTTCCATTCCAGAGCCACCTCCTTACTTGGAGCTCGTGTACTTGGTCACCGCCTTCGTGCCCTCGCTCACGGCGTGCTTGGCCAGCTCGCCAGGCAGCAACAGCCGCACAGCGGTCTGGATCTCGCGGGACGTGATGGTCGAGCGCTTGTTGTAGTGCGCCAGGCGAGAAGCCTCGGCCGCAATGCGCTCGAAAATGTCGTTCACGAAGCTGTTCATGATGCTCATCGCCTTCGACGAGATGCCCGTGTCAGGGTGCACCTGCTTCAGCACCTTGTAGATGTAGATGGCATAGCTCTCCTTCCTCTTGCGCTTCTTCTTCTTGTCGCCCTTCGAAATGTTCTTCTGCGCCTTGCCAGCCTTCTTGGCGGCCTTCCCGCTAGTCTTGGGCGGCATCTCGAACCAACGTACGGCAGCAGCAACACCAGTAGCAAGCGCTCCGCTCTAGTCAGCGTCTCCCCACACAGTGGCACCCGCCGCCAGCCGCCGCCGCACCTTTACCAGCTCGCCCTGTTGCGGCCGCCGACCAATGGGGCGCGCGCGCAACCGGCCGCCGCACCCGAGCCCATAAAGCACCCCCACCCCGGCTGCGCCGGCACGCACGCGACCACGCGACGCGTACGCGGTGACGCACGCACGCACACTCCACGCGCACACGTCATGGCTGGACGCAGGAAGGGCAGCAAGATTGTGGCCGCGCTTGAACTCCTTGTCGATGCCATCGGCAACGACAGCGGACGCAGACGGCGCCCGAAGAGGAAACAGCGCACCGAGCAACAATGCTTTAAGTGCCAAAGAATGGGGCACATCGCTAAAGTGTGCAGGGGCACATTAGCGTGTCTGAAGTGTGCTGAGGCGCATGATACACGTAACTGCACCAAGCCCCGCGACGCGGCTGCCAAGTGCGTGAATTGCGGCGGTGCCCACGCCGCAAACTCGCGCAGCTGCGCCTACGTGCGGGGCTACAGACGCAAGATGGCCGCCCCACGCCCTGCAACGGCACGTGGCGTCGAGACGGACGCCCCACCCCCCCGCTCCCGCGAGGGTGGTGGATCGTGCCGCCGCGAAGCCGCCACGGACGACGCACTAGCCGCCTTCCACACCGCGCTCGCGGCCGAGAGGGCCGCCATGAGGGAGGAACTCGCGGCTGTTCACCGCCAGCTGCAACAGCTGCGTGAGGAGCTGCGGGTCCTTAGGAAGACGGCTACTCCCACCGCCAGCACCACTGCGAGTCGGTCAGCGGGGGTTGACGCCTCCACTCAAACGGAGCCACCAGCGCCGCCAGTCAACGTGACGGGCGGACCGGAAGCACCCATGGACATTGAAGTGGAGCAGCCTGCTCTCCCTCCCGACGGGGAGGTCGAGCCGCGGGCACACGACGAAGAGACGCACACTGTGACAGCACCACTTGCTGAGACGGTGACTGAATGCCTGCCGCTCCCCACGGAGCACAGCGTTCGGCCTGTGCTGCAGAAGATCGCCGCGTCTCTTCGGGACGGCACCTACCCGCACCTTGACAACCCCTACCCATTTACTCCGCCCGACAGGACGAAACCGGCCCTTCCTCACCAGCCTTACGGACCAGTGAGGAACAACAAGGGTCTTAGGGGACTGGTATCGAGGAAGGACCTGGCCATCATCAATCAACACCCTGTCTTCACGCCCGCGGACTGGGAACACATCTTTGTGGTCTCAGCCTGGGGCGCGGCGGCTGGGGATGTTCGCCCAGAAATACAACAGCATCCAGCATACCAGCAATTCCAAGAGCTCGAGAAGAACTTCACTATGGAAGGAATGAACCGATTCATTGAACAGAATCCAGACTTCATGCATGTATTATGCCAGAAACCGTCTACTTCGCCAGTCAAACCAGCGAAGTAGCAAGAGGCCCACCCCATCGAGAGGCCATCCTGACAACACCTGAGCAGTTTAAGGAGGAACAGCAGCATCGCTGCTTAGCCTCCGTCACCACCGGACCGAGGAAGTCCGTGATCTCGAAGACTGTGCGAGACTGTGCGCCGGCACGCACTCCGCTGCTCGACTCGCTGCCGCTCGCACCGGTCGTTTTCGTTTCCGTTTCGTGTGCACCGTCGCTAGCCCATCGCCATGTCCGGACGCGGAAAGGGAGGCAAAGTCAAGGGCAAGTCAAAGTCCCGCTCAAGCAGGGCTGGGCTCCAGTTCCCGGTCGGCAGAATCCACCGCCTCCTGCGCAAGGGAAACTACGCAGAGCGCGTCGGCGCCGGGGCGCCCGTCTACCTCGCCGCCGTCATGGAGTACCTCGCGGCTGAGGTGCTCGAGCTGGCCGGAAACGCGGCCCGCGACAACAAGAAGACGCGCATCATCCCGCGCCACCTGCAGCTTGCCATCCGCAACGACGAGGAGCTCAACAAGCTCCTGTCGGGCGTCACCATCGCACAGGGTGGTGTCCTGCCCAACATCCAGGCCGTCCTGCTGCCAAAGAAGACCGAGAAGAAGGCCTAAAGGAGGCCAGGCAATCGCAGCGCCGCGTGCTCCCCTGCACGCAACGCGCTTTGCCGGCTCGGCTCGGCCCACAACAATCGGCCCTTTTCAGGGCCACCACACACACCTACGTCCAAAGCAAAATTTCAGTCGTCCTCGCCGCACCTTGTTTTGTTTTAACTTTGCACTGTCACAGCACAGCCGCCGCCGGCGCACGTCCGCCATCTTGTCGTCCACACAGCCCGTGTGGCCCAACACACACACACACACACACACACACACACACACACGCACGCACATTTTGCACGGTCGCAGTCGCCTTCCAAACCGACAAACGGCAGCAATAATGACCATTGTTAAAGGGAGGCGTGTCGACACACCGCCCTCCACTCCCGCGCGCAACGGCCGTCGACACGAACGAAACAGCTGATCCGGCCGCCTATGCCCACACGCCTTGCCTCGGAAACCCCAACGCCGCCGCAAACAAACACACAGAGCCAAACCACGCAAGCAAATAATCACCGCCTCTCGCACAACAACACACAGCCCGCCATCTCCGTCGCGATCGATACAAAGACACACAATAACAAACACACAAACGAAGCAGCTCCACACACAGCCAGCCACATGACACGTTTCCTTTCCTTCTCCCCTCCCAGTCACATCACGTCGCTCAAACGGAAAGAAAGAAAGAAACAAACAAACAACACAGCGCACACACGCAGCAACAACACAGACTCTTTCGCACTTTTCAACTTCCGAACAGTGTGGTGGCCCTGAAAAGGGCCGTTTTCTAGTCTCTCCCACCCACAAGCACGGCCGCGGGAAGGCCAGCGCCCGCTGCGACGCAGCCTAACCGCCGAAACCGTACAGGGTGCGCCCCTGCCTCTTCAGGGCGTACACCACGTCCATGGCCGTCACAGTCTTGCGCTTGGCGTGCTCAGTGTACGTCACCGCGTCGCGGATCACGTTCTCCAGGAACACCTTCAGCACCCCGCGGGTCTCCTCGTAGATCAGACCAGAGATGCGCTTCACGCCGCCCCTGCGAGCCAGGCGGCGGATGGCGGGCTTCGTGATGCCCTGGATGTTGTCGCGCAACACCTTGCGGTGCCGCTTGGCGCCACCCTTGCCGAGCCCCTTTCCTCCCTTGCCGCGGCCTGTCATCCTTCCTTCCTCGGGCAAAGCAAAACGTGCACAAACAGCAGCTGCAGCGGCTGGCGAGTCGGCTACGGTCTGCGCCCAGCGCGCCCGCCGCCCCCCTATATAGACTCTGGCCCGCCCTCCCCCCACCACGCGCAACCGAGGGCATATAAGCGCAGCACGGAGGCGCGCGGGCCCGTTGTCAAGGCAGCACCGGACGCCGCGCCGCACCTAACCTCCACGCACGCCGCTCCGCTACCGCTACCGCTACCGCTACCGCCATGGCCCGCACAAAGCAAACGGCCCGCAAGTCCACCGGCGGAAAGGCGCCGCGCAAACAGCTCGCCACCAAGGCGGCGAGGAAGAGCGCGCCCGCCACCGGAGGCGTCAAGAAGCCCCACCGCTACAGGCCGGGCACCGTCGCCCTGCGAGAAATCAGGCGCTACCAGAAGAGCACGGAGCTGCTCATCCGCAAGCTGCCATTCCAGCGCCTAGTGCGCGAGATCGCCCAGGACTTCAAGACCGACCTGCGCTTCCAGAGCTCCGCAGTCATGGCCCTGCAGGAGGCCAGCGAGGCCTACCTCGTCGGCCTCTTCGAAGACACCAACCTGTGCGCAATCCACGCCAAGCGCGTCACCATCATGCCCAAGGACATCCAGCTCGCGCGCCGCATCCGCGGCGAGCGCGCCTAAACCGCGCCGCGGCACCGCACCGCACAAACAAAAACGGCCCTTTTCAGGGCCACTAACATCTCTCCGTCGCGAGCAAACTTTGTCGGTCGCCTGCCTCTCGCCCCGCAACCCAAAAAAAACAAAAACCACCACTTCCCGTCCGTCCGCCACACCCGCTCACTCTGCCTGCCTGCCTGCCTGCTAGCAGCGCGCAACAATCACACATCATCCCTCCCCGGCGCTCAAAGCGCACAATACCCAACGGCCGACGTCACACCGCACGGGTGGCTGGCTGGCCGGCCGCCGCTTTCGTTTCGAAAACAAAAAAAACCCGCACTCCACTCCGACGGCCAACGGCCAGGCAGGCGCGCTCGCTCGCTCGCTCTCTCTACACGCCACCGAAATCCCCGCCGACTCCTTCCACATCTCAACGTGCCCCCCGTTGCAAAACATAACACACACAAAGGAACAAAACAAAGACCAGACACGACTAGACAAGACAGACATCCGAGAAGAACGAACGCAGGCAAGCCAACCAACGTATTCAAACAAAACAACGTGACAGAAAACCAACCGTCGGCCGCCGCCACAAACACGGCGACAATCAACCACGACAACAACAACACCGCTTACCGCTACCGCTACCGCCGCCCACACCCGCCACCGACCCCCGCAATCCAACCACCACGGCAAGCAAACAGCATCCCCACGGGCATACAGAAACGCCAGACAGACACCCACACCAAACGCAACACGACAATCAAAACCTTCCCCGACGTGCTTTGATGGCCCTGAGAAGGGCCGTTTTGGGCCGCGCGTCTCTTGCGCGCCACTAGACGACGACGGGGGGTGGGGACGACGGAGTCAAGCGCCAAACCCTTCCTTTCTCCCATCTCTTTCTCCTCTACTCTACTTCTTCTTCTTGGGCGAAGCCTTCGCCTTAGACGGCGTCGTCGCCTTCTTCGGGCGCGGCGCCTTCGGCTTCTTCGTCGGAACCTTGGCGGCCTTCTTCGCCTTCGACGGCGACTTGGCCTTGGCCGGCTTGGCCGCAGCCGCCTTCTTCGCACCCGCGGGAGCGGCCGACGCCGCAGACGCCTTCTTGGCGGCGCCCGCCTTCCGACCGGTCGCCGCCTTCACGCCACCAGCCTTCTTTGCGCCGGCCGCACGGGCGCCCTTCTTCTCCTTGCTGGCCGGAGCGGCGCGCTTCTTCTTGGCACCGCCAGCACGAGCCTTGCCGCCCTCGGCCGCCCCCCCGCCGCCGGCGCCGGCAAGCTTGAACGAGCCGGACGCGCCCTTCCCCTTCGTCTGCACCAGCTCGCCCGCCACGACGGCCGACTTGAGGTACTTCTTGATAAACGGCGCCAGCTTCTCCGCGTCCAGCTTGTAGTGCGCGGCTATGTACTTCTTGATCGCCTGCAGCGACGACCCGCCGCGCTCCTTCAGACTCTTGATGGCGGCCGTCACCATCTCAGAGGTGCGCGGGTGCGCAGGCTTGGCGCGCGGCTTCTTCGCAGACGACGCAGACTTGGCCTTCTTCGTAGTGCCGGTGGCGGCGGGTGCCGCAGCAGTCTCGTTCGTAGCCGCCTGATCTGCCATTTCGACGACGCGCGTAACACACAGCGAGAGCGAGAGCGAGCGGGACGGCAGGCAGGCACGCAAGCACAGCACAGCAGCAGAGCAGAGAATCACAAGGCCCAGCCAGTGTCGCGGGCGGGCGCGGACGGCCGAGAGAGCGGCCGCCACTCTGCGCGCCGCCGCGCCGCGCCTCCCGCGCTTGCTACCGCCCAACGTCCGACAGCCTGTGCGGAGCAGCCCCAAACCTGCGCCACAACCGCCCGCGCCTTTCAAACCACCGAGGATGGGGCTACACACAGCCACACCACAGTCGCCAACCAGTCGCCACGGCAGCGCCGCAAACCACGGCCAAACTGCAGCTACCGCGCGCTACAGCCTGGGTCGGCCCGCCGAGAATCGCCGCCCCCGCCCAAATGCCGCCCCCACAGCCCCAGCCGACGACCCGCCACAATGGCCAAACCTTCGGCAAAACTCCCACACCGTCGCCGCGGCAGCCCGGCCAGCGCGGCCGGCGCCACAGCCACACAAGCCGAGGCGTGCGGCGATGACGGCCGTGCAAACGCGCCTCCGCCGCCCCATCGCCTTCCGTCGCCCTCCCGCCGTTTCCCGATCGGCCCGCAGCCGTCGGGCCACATCGCGCGCCGTCCTCCTCCTCTCGCCCGCCAACATTCACAGCCGTTTCTCAACAATTGCCCGCCGCAAACGGACGCCGCCTGCGCAACAGGCGCCGCCGCCCCTCGCCGCTTCCGACCCAACCCCTCGACCGAGGCAAACCGCAATCCGAATCTACAGACCAACCCAATCTGCCGTCAAGCACACACGACAGCCGACCTTACACGTTACGCGTTACACATTACGTTTACACGTCTACGTTAGGTTAGGTTAGGTGGACGTGGGTTAGGTTAAGGGGACTTGGGTTAGGTTAAGCGTCAAACTTAGGTTAAGCATTCAAACACGTCAGGCGTCAGAGGTTAGGTTAGGTTAGGTTAGGTTAGGTTAGGTTACACGTTAGGTTAAGGGGTCAGTGCTAGGTTAAGAAGCGTCAAACGTAGGTTAAAAAAAAGCGTTCAAACGTGAGGCGTGAGCCGGACAGCTTACCTTACGTAGACGTTAGGGGCTCACAGGCTGAGCTCACCTCGCCACACCACAGGTTAGGTTCGGTTCGGTTCGGTTCGGTTCGGTTCGCTCGGCTCAGCGTAAAGCGCCGAGGTCAGGGTTACGTTCGTTCACCTTCGGGCGCCACACTTTCGGTTGAAAGGTCGCGACGGGACGACGTCGGCAGGCACGCCGCAAACGAACAAAAACGTACAGACGACGTCGGAAACCGCCGACAGACGGGGGAGCAGCACGACCACGACCAGACACCGAGCGCGAACGAGACACACGCGAACCACCCCCACCGGCCAAAGGGCACCACACAACAACCCAGAGCACCACGTGTCGACACCAGAGCAACCCGCCGCTCACGCGACATGGCTGGCACCGAAGGGCAACCGCCCGCAACTGCGCTTTCCGCGCCGGCCCGGATGCACGTCGTGCTACAACAACACCACTACCGTACACAGCCGCTGTTCACAACATCACTATCAATGGCGCGCCCGCGGCTCGCCGCCGTCGCAGTCGCAGCCCCAACGCCAGCACTTTTGCACCACCATTCACACGCACCGCAACACAGCTCGCCGACACAGCCGAACAAAACAAACACCACACAACAACAGCAACAACGCCGCCGCCTCCACTTGTGCCGGCGACCCACCCCGCCGATGGCGCACCTTTCGCCAGCCGGCAATCGACACACACGCACCCACCCACCGGGGCCCAGTGCAAAAAAAAACACACAAAAACCAAACAACACAAACGACACGGGAAGCGCACACCGCCACTTCGCGCGCACGCCACCAACCAGTCGTCGTCTCAAAATAACAAACACAAACAAAATAAACTAACAACTAGGGCAACACAAAACAAAAACGCCTCGCACGAACCGCCCACAAAAAGGACAAGCACACGCACAGCCTCTGCTGACGACCACGACGCAGCGGCACGCTGCTCCTGTCCCGCGCCCCGCGCCCCGCGCCCCACTCGATTCACAACTCACGCGACACCGTCATCGACGGGCTCGCTTCCCGCAACCTACCACCTTTCCGCCACGACGCACAGCCCCAGCCCCACCCGACGACTGCACTTTCACCACCGCCTCCCCCTTCCCCCCCAAAACACACACACACACACACACACACACACAGCCAGCCAAAAACGCACTCGCGACCCACACATGCACGTGCATCGGCACACGCCAACCAGTCAACGTCGACAACCACACGCAAGGCTCGAAACGAAAACGAAACCGGCGTCCTTCCACGTTGCCATCAAGCTACGCGACACAAGACACAAGGAACCAACACAACAGCCGGCCCCACTAATTCCCACTCTCACGCCGCAAAAAGCACACCGAAACCGCCAAACACGCACGCACATTCCCCTTCGCACTGACACCACCGACCGGCTCGCTACCACACACCTCTCGGCAGCCGTTTCACGCCAATTCGCCACACCGCCCACACAGTCGACAAGCGCCCGCCCTGTACGGCACACGCAACGACGCAGCGCAGCAAAGGGCGCCCGCAACACATACCTCTCCGCCGCCCGACGCGCCAACCGCCACACCACACCGCCAGCCACTCGCAAATTGTGCACTGCCACCAGCCACACGTCCAACACGCCGCGCCGCCTCCGGCCACCCGCCAGGGGGCGCTCACGTCCGCGACAACAGCGCGGCCCGCCGGGCCGGGCCGGGCCGGGCCGGGCCGAACCGAACCGAGCCGCCGCTGCTCTGCACTCGGCACGGCCACACCCTGCTGCAGACCGGGCTCGTCCCTCTGTACGCGTCTGCCTGCGCATCAACACAACACGACCTTTTTTTTTTTTTTTCTCTCTCTACCGCCATCCCTCCTTCTCGCGTTTTACTCGTTGTTGCAGCAGCGGCGCACACCTACACATCCACAGCCCCAGCCGAGCCGGCCTCACCTCAGGGCCCGCCGCCAGCGTCTCCTCCTCGGGCACAGGTGCGGTGCTGTGGCCGCCCATCCAACCGCATTGCTGGCCGTCCAGCCACCAGGCGTTCCCACTGCCGCGAGCCACGCCGCGCACCGACCCTGCTGCAGAAAACGAAGCATAGCCAGAGACCGACCGATACACAAAGCAAGCCGTCGCCTCGCCTCTTGTCCTTCCTGCCTTCCTTCCGCCCCCGCCCTTCTCACACCACCGCCTCTCCACTTTCGCCCCCCCCCCTCCTTTTTTTTTTTTTTTTTTTTTTTTTTGTTTTCTTCTTTCTTTCTTTCTTTCTTTGGCCCTCTCTCCTTCCCGCCATGGCGGTTACGGCACCGCCTGCAGCGGCAGATTTTTTGCGCCCACACGCCTACTCCTACCACCATTAACCTTGCCCTGCCCTGCCCTGCCCATCAACGTCGCAGTCGAACCGACGCTTGCCAACACACTGCCCACGTTCCTTTCTCTTTTCGGCCTACGCCCATTACGCGCCGCCGCCACAGCACCTTCCCTTCCCACAACACACCGACGTCATCACACGCACCCAAAACAGGGGCCACGACCGTGTTCCTCGCCCACTCCCATCCCGCACGGTACGCACATTCCCAACTACTACCGCGCACCCTCCCTTTCCAATCTGTGTGTCTCTGTGTCTGTGTCCTGTCCGCGCGTGACGCCTCTCAACATCCGCCGTCCCCCGTCCCGTTTTCGCCCCCATGCCGTCGTCGCGCCGCCTCCGCCCCTGTCCGCCCCGCACCACACCATACACCGCTGCTTGTCCCGGCCGTTGCCACCAAAGGCGCCGACCGCAAACGCGCCACGCCGCAGCCCCCGTGCGTCTCGCGCTCGCTTGCATCTCCGTGCCGACGCTGCCTCTCTTCCCGCTCGCACTCGACCTCGACAACACAGTCTTTGGCTCCGCCACTGCGTGTTCCGGTGGTACGCACGCTGCAACACGTATGTATTCATTACCAGAGCGATGGCGAGGCATGACAGCATCTCTGTCTGACCAGAGAGTTCTTTATCGCTGCTAGTCGGCGCTTGGACCGCGCCAGACGACAGTAGTGGCACGCACCGGGTCGCCAGGAACAGTTGTTATATATATATTGTAGCGCGAGTCGGGACAGGTAGTAGTCGGTCGACAGTAGTAGCGGGTGGACGGTTGTACTGAGCGGGCGTCGGCGGCGTGCTCTGCTCGTCTCGCGACTCTGGTCACGGTTCGGGACGATGTATAGTCTATTGTGTTATAATCAAAAGGTGGTGTGACGCTGCATTGCGCAAATCTGATAACGTATGTTCATTGTACTTATTTTGTTCAACAACGAAAGCCCCACTATTACTTTTTTTCTAAAGTAACTTTTGTCTCTTAACGAAAAACATTCACTTTTTAAAGACCACTTCCTATGGCATTTCCCTCCAAGGAGTGCAATTAATTACCAGCCAGCACTCATTCATTGCACACAGCTGTGTAAGGGGTATCTACGATTGAGGAGCGGATATAAATGCAATTTTTTGTTTTTTTTGTTTTTTTTTGTGTGTGTGTGTGTTGTAACCTCCCAGCAAAATTTAAAATAATGGACAATGTTATTTACGGATGCTAATGGACATTGCGCTAATTGTAACCTCGCCCACAATGAGAGGTATTGAAAATGGCAACACAAATGTGAAATTCGCAATCTGACTCAAATATAAAGTCTTCACACAACATTTAAAAAAGTCCGTTCAGTGACACGAAACTTCAATTAAACCGAAATATCGGTCTTTGGCCCTGTGCAAAACAATCAGAATTAAAGTCTTACCTCCGAATAAATGGATGTCACATTTCTGCTCTGGTTGTTGCGCAGCGCTTGGAGGAACTGCATTTGCAAATAATAATATTCTCTTTTTTTGTGATTTTAGTGACATTTTCCTTCAAAGAAGTGGAATGAAATGTGAAGTGCAACGAACTCTTTAGTTCAATAACAAATTAAATGTTTGAAAAATGCTTTTGAAATAAAAATTATTATTGGGGAACTTGTTGGAGAATAATTACAATAAATACAATTTTTCATTATCTAATGATTATATTAATTAACAGTATACCTTATTCACCATCTTGACCAGTGTTGCCGACCGCCTACATCACACAACCGCACTCGGCTGCTACTACTGACCGACCGCTCTGCATGACGACTATTAGCGTACTGCACGCGACGACTACTGACAGAGTACAGCCCTCAACTACACAGAGCTACGGACTCGCAACGACTACTGACAGACTGACTGACTGAGAACCGCTCGCAACACTCGCGCAGTCCAGCGCAAACTCTCTGGTCACAGATGCTACAATGTCTCGCCATCGCTACTATGTTACATACGTGTTTCAGTGTCTTTTTCATTGGGGTAACGATCTTTGGCTCTTTTTATTCTGAATACAGGGCCAAAGGTCAACGCTGCTGCCCTTATACAATTTATCAGGTTTCATTATGTCTGTTGCAATGTTACATACGGTTCACTCTTTCATTAATATTATCGTTGGGTTTGTTTTGTAGGGACGTTAACATTCTGGCACATTTTTATTATCATCGGACTCTCTGCTATTTGTGCAGGGAGGTTATACCTGGGTCCATTTCCATTTACATTTTAATATTGATAGACTTTTTGTTTTCTTTTTTGTTTCTTGTTGTTTTTCCTTCTTTTTTTTTTGTTGTTTTTTTTTTTTTGTTTGTTTTGTTTTTCCCGCTCTCACCACCACCGCCGCACACGCCTTCCGTTTTCTTGGTTTCTTTTCTGTTCTTCAACTGCTTCAACATCACCGCGCCCCATTTCCACACCACAGCCATCATCAGCCTCCAAGACGGGCGGGCGCAGTGTGCCATTTCCGGCGCACAAGCACACCCGTACGGTACTCTCCTCGCCCCCACGCCACCAACAACACAGCGACCACGCGGCTTTCAGGCACGGCACGGCACGGCACGGCACGGCACCGGCGAAATGCGCCGCCCCCGCCCCTCCGCGCATCCGTCCGTCTCGCCACGTTCACTGACAGCCGCGTCTGCGGCTACAACACAACACCGCTCCCCTCCCTGGCAACTCACATTGTTTTTCTCCTCCTCTTTTGCACAAACCACAACGCCGAGCACAGGCGCAAGCCACCCACACCGCGCCCCTCCCCGTCCCGTCTTTGGCCGCCGCTCCTCGTTTGCCCCCTCCCATCTCCCGAAATGCCATGCCAGCAGCGTTACGCATGCCCCTCCCCTGTCCACACAACACTACCGCCTAACGAACAGCCTTTTCCGGGCCACATCCAGGGCACGCCCACCTCCAAACACTGCCAATTCACGGACGCACACACACACACACACACACACACACACACACACTCACTCACTTTCTCGACACCTTTCTGTACGGAGGGTGCGTCATCTCGACCGTGACAGAGTGACGGCAACTATCGACGATCCATTTCCCCCCACTGGTAAAACATGTCCACTAACACCTACATACATCATTCAAGTACACAGACAATAGCATACACACAATGGGAGGGCACACGAACATGGACGGCACGGCACTGTCATACACTCTTCCTCAGCACCATATCAACAAACGTTACGTACATCCGGGAAAGCGAAAGCGAACGCGAAAGCGAAAGCGAAATGAAAGCAAAAGCAAAGGCAAAGCCCAATGCAGCCGTCAAAGGTAACGTTCACCACGGCAGACACTTGCAGCCGCGCCGCCGTTAAACGCATTTCAGTGCGGCTCCAATACGCCTCCGACACGGGAACGTTCCGTTGCTCTACGAATGCGTTTCTCCCCTTTTTCCCTTCCTCTCTCTTTTGCCCCCCCTCCTTGCACTCTTGCCTCATTCCTCACGTTCTGCCCAGACATTCGACCGATCAAAGTCAACCTTTCGTTACCGTTCTCAGCGCGACGGTGTACAACAGTATGACGGGTGTGCCCAAGACTTCGGTTCAGTTGCGTGACGCCGGTCTATCGCGCCGATCGACAGTTACTCAGGGGGCGACGGATCGGACCACGTCACCGACACACAAAACACTTTCAAACAAACAAATACATACCGGATGGACACAGACAAACACGTGTACAGACATTCGCCAAACAAACGACCGCCGCCGCCGCCGTCGTCGTCGTCTAGCGTGCATCTTGAATGACGACATCGGTGTGCGTGCGTCGTACGCAATCAGTCAGACACGGCTATCAAACATCAGAGTCGAATGGTACATCATCGTGCGTGTCGCCGTACACGTACAGTACAATACAACAACAATGCGTCTTAATGGCACGTTCATTTCAACGTCACTCACACACCTCCACGCTGCACTTACGTCGCACCATTGTCAAACTCGGCGTACAGCAAAGGGAATAGTGGGCGGCAAAAAAAACCAAACAAAAACATTTCACATTTCACCCTCGCCATGTATGATGTGCAAAAAAACAAACCCGCAAACGGCCGTCGTTACGGTGACACAAAAGTCGCCGATCACACTGTCCCCCCCTCGCAGACGGGTAACACACACACACCAACAACACCAAT
>NW_025725924.1:132500-275000 GCF_021461395.2 Schistocerca americana
GCAGCGGCTGGCGAGTCGGCTACGGTCTGCGCCCAGCGCGCCCGCCGCCCCCCTATATAGACTCTGGCCCGCCCTCCCCCCACCACGCGCAACCGAGGGCATATAAGCGCAGCACGGAGGCGCGCGGGCCCGTTGTCAAGGCAGCACCGGACGCCGCGCCGCACCTAACCTCCACGCACGCCGCTCCGCTACCGCTACCGCCATGGCCCGCACAAAGCAAACGGCCCGCAAGTCCACCGGCGGAAAGGCGCCGCGCAAACAGCTCGCCACCAAGGCGGCGAGGAAGAGCGCGCCCGCCACCGGAGGCGTCAAGAAGCCCCACCGCTACAGGCCGGGCACCGTCGCCCTGCGAGAAATCAGGCGCTACCAGAAGAGCACGGAGCTGCTCATCCGCAAGCTGCCATTCCAGCGCCTAGTGCGCGAGATCGCCCAGGACTTCAAGACCGACCTGCGCTTCCAGAGCTCCGCAGTCATGGCCCTGCAGGAGGCCAGCGAGGCCTACCTCGTCGGCCTCTTCGAAGACACCAACCTGTGCGCAATCCACGCCAAGCGCGTCACCATCATGCCCAAGGACATCCAGCTCGCGCGCCGCATCCGCGGCGAGCGCGCCTAAACCGCGCCGCGGCACCGCACCGCACAAACAAAAACGGCCCTTTTCAGGGCCACTAACATCTCTCCGTCGCGAGCAAACTTTGTCGGTCGCCTGCCTCTCGCCCCGCAACCCAAAAAAAACAAAAACCACCACTTCCCGTCCGTCCGCCACACCCGCTCACTCTGCCTGCCTGCCTGCCTGCTAGCAGCGCGCAACAATCACACATCATCCCTCCCCGGCGCTCAAAGCGCACAATACCCAACGGCCGACGTCACACCGCACGGGTGGCTGGCTGGCCGGCCGCCGCTTTCGTTTCGAAAACAAAAAAAACCCGCACTCCACTCCGACGGCCAACGGCCAGGCAGGCGCGCTCGCTCGCTCGCTCTCTCTACACGCCACCGAAATCCCCGCCGACTCCTTCCACATCTCAACGTGCCCCCCGTTGCAAAACATAACACACACAAAGGAACAAAACAAAGACCAGACACGACTAGACAAGACAGACATCCGAGAAGAACGAACGCAGGCAAGCCAACCAACGTATTCAAACAAAACAACGTGACAGAAAACCAACCGTCGGCCGCCGCCACAAACACGGCGACAATCAACCACGACAACAACAACACCGCTTACCGCTACCGCTACCGCCGCCCACACCCGCCACCGACCCCCGCAATCCAACCACCACGGCAAGCAAACAGCATCCCCACGGGCATACAGAAACGCCAGACAGACACCCACACCAAACGCAACACGACAATCAAAACCTTCCCCGACGTGCTTTGATGGCCCTGAGAAGGGCCGTTTTGGGCCGCGCGTCTCTTGCGCGCCACTAGACGACGACGGGGGGTGGGGACGACGGAGTCAAGCGCCAAACCCTTCCTTTCTCCCATCTCTTTCTCCTCTACTCTACTTCTTCTTCTTGGGCGAAGCCTTCGCCTTAGACGGCGTCGTCGCCTTCTTCGGGCGCGGCGCCTTCGGCTTCTTCGTCGGAACCTTGGCGGCCTTCTTCGCCTTCGACGGCGACTTGGCCTTGGCCGGCTTGGCCGCAGCCGCCTTCTTCGCACCCGCGGGAGCGGCCGACGCCGCAGACGCCTTCTTGGCGGCGCCCGCCTTCCGACCGGTCGCCGCCTTCACGCCACCAGCCTTCTTTGCGCCGGCCGCACGGGCGCCCTTCTTCTCCTTGCTGGCCGGAGCGGCGCGCTTCTTCTTGGCACCGCCAGCACGAGCCTTGCCGCCCTCGGCCGCCCCCCCGCCGCCGGCGCCGGCAAGCTTGAACGAGCCGGACGCGCCCTTCCCCTTCGTCTGCACCAGCTCGCCCGCCACGACGGCCGACTTGAGGTACTTCTTGATAAACGGCGCCAGCTTCTCCGCGTCCAGCTTGTAGTGCGCGGCTATGTACTTCTTGATCGCCTGCAGCGACGACCCGCCGCGCTCCTTCAGACTCTTGATGGCGGCCGTCACCATCTCAGAGGTGCGCGGGTGCGCAGGCTTGGCGCGCGGCTTCTTCGCAGACGACGCAGACTTGGCCTTCTTCGTAGTGCCGGTGGCGGCGGGTGCCGCAGCAGTCTCGTTCGTAGCCGCCTGATCTGCCATTTCGACGACGCGCGTAACACACAGCGAGAGCGAGAGCGAGCGGGACGGCAGGCAGGCACGCAAGCACAGCACAGCAGCAGAGCAGAGAATCACAAGGCCCAGCCAGTGTCGCGGGCGGGCGCGGACGGCCGAGAGAGCGGCCGCCACTCTGCGCGCCGCCGCGCCGCGCCTCCCGCGCTTGCTACCGCCCAACGTCCGACAGCCTGTGCGGAGCAGCCCCAAACCTGCGCCACAACCGCCCGCGCCTTTCAAACCACCGAGGATGGGGCTACACACAGCCACACCACAGTCGCCAACCAGTCGCCACGGCAGCGCCGCAAACCACGGCCAAACTGCAGCTACCGCGCGCTACAGCCTGGGTCGGCCCGCCGAGAATCGCCGCCCCCGCCCAAATGCCGCCCCCACAGCCCCAGCCGACGACCCGCCACAATGGCCAAACCTTCGGCAAAACTCCCACACCGTCGCCGCGGCAGCCCGGCCAGCGCGGCCGGCGCCACAGCCACACAAGCCGAGGCGTGCGGCGATGACGGCCGTGCAAACGCGCCTCCGCCGCCCCATCGCCTTCCGTCGCCCTCCCGCCGTTTCCCGATCGGCCCGCAGCCGTCGGGCCACATCGCGCGCCGTCCTCCTCCTCTCGCCCGCCAACATTCACAGCCGTTTCTCAACAATTGCCCGCCGCAAACGGACGCCGCCTGCGCAACAGGCGCCGCCGCCCCTCGCCGCTTCCGACCCAACCCCTCGACCGAGGCAAACCGCAATCCGAATCTACAGACCAACCCAATCTGCCGTCAAGCACACACGACAGCCGACCTTACACGTTACGCGTTACACATTACGTTTACACGTCTACGTTAGGTTAGGTTAGGTGGACGTGGGTTAGGTTAAGGGGACTTGGGTTAGGTTAAGCGTCAAACTTAGGTTAAGCATTCAAACACGTCAGGCGTCAGAGGTTAGGTTAGGTTAGGTTAGGTTAGGTTAGGTTACACGTTAGGTTAAGGGGTCAGTGCTAGGTTAAGAAGCGTCAAACGTAGGTTAAAAAAAAGCGTTCAAACGTGAGGCGTGAGCCGGACAGCTTACCTTACGTAGACGTTAGGGGCTCACAGGCTGAGCTCACCTCGCCACACCACAGGTTAGGTTCGGTTCGGTTCGGTTCGGTTCGGTTCGCTCGGCTCAGCGTAAAGCGCCGAGGTCAGGGTTACGTTCGTTCACCTTCGGGCGCCACACTTTCGGTTGAAAGGTCGCGACGGGACGACGTCGGCAGGCACGCCGCAAACGAACAAAAACGTACAGACGACGTCGGAAACCGCCGACAGACGGGGGAGCAGCACGACCACGACCAGACACCGAGCGCGAACGAGACACACGCGAACCACCCCCACCGGCCAAAGGGCACCACACAACAACCCAGAGCACCACGTGTCGACACCAGAGCAACCCGCCGCTCACGCGACATGGCTGGCACCGAAGGGCAACCGCCCGCAACTGCGCTTTCCGCGCCGGCCCGGATGCACGTCGTGCTACAACAACACCACTACCGTACACAGCCGCTGTTCACAACATCACTATCAATGGCGCGCCCGCGGCTCGCCGCCGTCGCAGTCGCAGCCCCAACGCCAGCACTTTTGCACCACCATTCACACGCACCGCAACACAGCTCGCCGACACAGCCGAACAAAACAAACACCACACAACAACAGCAACAACGCCGCCGCCTCCACTTGTGCCGGCGACCCACCCCGCCGATGGCGCACCTTTCGCCAGCCGGCAATCGACACACACGCACCCACCCACCGGGGCCCAGTGCAAAAAAAAACACACAAAAACCAAACAACACAAACGACACGGGAAGCGCACACCGCCACTTCGCGCGCACGCCACCAACCAGTCGTCGTCTCAAAATAACAAACACAAACAAAATAAACTAACAACTAGGGCAACACAAAACAAAAACGCCTCGCACGAACCGCCCACAAAAAGGACAAGCACACGCACAGCCTCTGCTGACGACCACGACGCAGCGGCACGCTGCTCCTGTCCCGCGCCCCGCGCCCCGCGCCCCACTCGATTCACAACTCACGCGACACCGTCATCGACGGGCTCGCTTCCCGCAACCTACCACCTTTCCGCCACGACGCACAGCCCCAGCCCCACCCGACGACTGCACTTTCACCACCGCCTCCCCCTTCCCCCCCAAAACACACACACACACACACACACAGCCAGCCAAAAACGCACTCGCGACCCACACATGCACGTGCATCGGCACACGCCAACCAGTCAACGTCGACAACCACACGCAAGGCTCGAAACGAAAACGAAACCGGCGTCCTTCCACGTTGCCATCAAGCTACGCGACACAAGACACAAGGAACCAACACAACAGCCGGCCCCACTAATTCCCACTCTCACGCCGCAAAAAGCACACCGAAACCGCCAAACACGCACGCACATTCCCCTTCGCACTGACACCACCGACCGGCTCGCTACCACACACCTCTCGGCAGCCGTTTCACGCCAATTCGCCACACCGCCCACACAGTCGACAAGCGCCCGCCCTGTACGGCACACGCAACGACGCAGCGCAGCAAAGGGCGCCCGCAACACATACCTCTCCGCCGCCCGACGCGCCAACCGCCACACCACACCGCCAGCCACTCGCAAATTGTGCACTGCCACCAGCCACACGTCCAACACGCCGCGCCGCCTCCGGCCACCCGCCAGGGGGCGCTCACGTCCGCGACAACAGCGCGGCCCGCCGGGCCGGGCCGGGCCGGGCCGGGCCGAACCGAACCGAGCCGCCGCTGCTCTGCACTCGGCACGGCCACACCCTGCTGCAGACCGGGCTCGTCCCTCTGTACGCGTCTGCCTGCGCATCAACACAACACGACCTTTTTTTTTTTTTTTTCTCTCTCTACCGCCATCCCTCCTTCTCGCGTTTTACTCGTTGTTGCAGCAGCGGCGCACACCTACACATCCACAGCCCCAGCCGAGCCGGCCTCACCTCAGGGCCCGCCGCCAGCGTCTCCTCCTCGGGCACAGGTGCGGTGCTGTGGCCGCCCATCCAACCGCATTGCTGGCCGTCCAGCCACCAGGCGTTCCCACTGCCGCGAGCCACGCCGCGCACCGACCCTGCTGCAGAAAACGAAGCATAGCCAGAGACCGACCGATACACAAAGCAAGCCGTCGCCTCGCCTCTTGTCCTTCCTGCCTTCCTTCCGCCCCCGCCCTTCTCACACCACCGCCTCTCCACTTTCGCCCCCCCCCTCCTTTTTTTTTTTTTTTTTTTTTTTTTTGTTTTCTTCTTTCTTTCTTTCTTTCTTTGGCCCTCTCTCCTTCCCGCCATGGCGGTTACGGCACCGCCTGCAGCGGCAGATTTTTTGCGCCCACACGCCTACTCCTACCACCATTAACCTTGCCCTGCCCTGCCCTGCCCATCAACGTCGCAGTCGAACCGACGCTTGCCAACACACTGCCCACGTTCCTTTCTCTTTTCGGCCTACGCCCATTACGCGCCGCCGCCACAGCACCTTCCCTTCCCACAACACACCGACGTCATCACACGCACCCAAAACAGGGGCCACGACCGTGTTCCTCGCCCACTCCCATCCCGCACGGTACGCACATTCCCAACTACTACCGCGCACCCTCCCTTTCCAATCTGTGTGTCTCTGTGTCTGTGTCCTGTCCGCGCGTGACGCCTCTCAACATCCGCCGTCCCCCGTCCCGTTTTCGCCCCCATGCCGTCGTCGCGCCGCCTCCGCCCCTGTCCGCCCCGCACCACACCATACACCGCTGCTTGTCCCGGCCGTTGCCACCAAAGGCGCCGACCGCAAACGCGCCACGCCGCAGCCCCCGTGCGTCTCGCGCTCGCTTGCATCTCCGTGCCGACGCTGCCTCTCTTCCCGCTCGCACTCGACCTCGACAACACAGTCTTTGGCTCCGCCACTGCGTGTTCCGGTGGTACGCACGCTGCAACACGTATGTATTCATTACCAGAGCGATGGCGAGGCATGACAGCATCTCTGTCTGACCAGAGAGTTCTTTATCGCTGCTAGTCGGCGCTTGGACCGCGCCAGACGACAGTAGTGGCACGCACCGGGTCGCCAGGAACAGTTGTTATATATATATTGTAGCGCGAGTCGGGACAGGTAGTAGTCGGTCGACAGTAGTAGCGGGTGGACGGTTGTACTGAGCGGGCGTCGGCGGCGTGCTCTGCTCGTCTCGCGACTCTGGTCACGGTTCGGGACGATGTATAGTCTATTGTGTTATAATCAAAAGGTGGTGTGACGCTGCATTGCGCAAATCTGATAACGTATGTTCATTGTACTTATTTTGTTCAACAACGAAAGCCCCACTATTACTTTTTTTCTAAAGTAACTTTTGTCTCTTAACGAAAAACATTCACTTTTTAAAGACCACTTCCTATGGCATTTCCCTCCAAGGAGTGCAATTAATTACCAGCCAGCACTCATTCATTGCACACAGCTGTGTAAGGGGTATCTACGATTGAGGAGCGGATATAAATGCAATTTTTTGTTTTTTTTGTTTTTTTTTGTGTGTGTGTGTGTTGTAACCTCCCAGCAAAATTTAAAATAATGGACAATGTTATTTACGGATGCTAATGGACATTGCGCTAATTGTAACCTCGCCCACAATGAGAGGTATTGAAAATGGCAACACAAATGTGAAATTCGCAATCTGACTCAAATATAAAGTCTTCACACAACATTTAAAAAAGTCCGTTCAGTGACACGAAACTTCAATTAAACCGAAATATCGGTCTTTGGCCCTGTGCAAAACAATCAGAATTAAAGTCTTACCTCCGAATAAATGGATGTCACATTTCTGCTCTGGTTGTTGCGCAGCGCTTGGAGGAACTGCATTTGCAAATAATAATATTCTCTTTTTTTGTGATTTTAGTGACATTTTCCTTCAAAGAAGTGGAATGAAATGTGAAGTGCAACGAACTCTTTAGTTCAATAACAAATTAAATGTTTGAAAAATGCTTTTGAAATAAAAATTATTATTGGGGAACTTGTTGGAGAATAATTACAATAAATACAATTTTTCATTATCTAATGATTATATTAATTAACAGTATACCTTATTCACCATCTTGACCAGTGTTGCCGACCGCCTACATCACACAACCGCACTCGGCTGCTACTACTGACCGACCGCTCTGCATGACGACTATTAGCGTACTGCACGCGACGACTACTGACAGAGTACAGCCCTCAACTACACAGAGCTACGGACTCGCAACGACTACTGACAGACTGACTGACTGAGAACCGCTCGCAACACTCGCGCAGTCCAGCGCAAACTCTCTGGTCACAGATGCTACAATGTCTCGCCATCGCTACTATGTTACATACGTGTTTCAGTGTCTTTTTCATTGGGGTAACGATCTTTGGCTCTTTTTATTCTGAATACAGGGCCAAAGGTCAACGCTGCTGCCCTTATACAATTTATCAGGTTTCATTATGTCTGTTGCAATGTTACATACGGTTCACTCTTTCATTAATATTATCGTTGGGTTTGTTTTGTAGGGACGTTAACATTCTGGCACATTTTTATTATCATCGGACTCTCTGCTATTTGTGCAGGGAGGTTATACCTGGGTCCATTTCCATTTACATTTTAATATTGATAGACTTTTTGTTTTCTTTTTTGTTTCTTGTTGTTTTTCCTTCTTTTTTTTTTGTTGTTTTTTTTTTTTTTGTTTGTTTTGTTTTTCCCGCTCTCACCACCACCGCCGCATCACGCCTTCCGTTTTCTTGGTTTCTTTTCTGTTCTTCAACTGCTTCAACATCACCGCGCCCCATTTCCACACCACAGCCATCATCAGCCTCCAAGACGGGCGGGCGCAGTGTGCCATTTCCGGCGCACAAGCACACCCGTACGGTACTCTCCTCGCCCCCACGCCACCAACAACACAGCGACCACGCGGCTTTCAGGCACGGCACGGCACGGCACGGCACGGCACCGGCGAAATGCGCCGCCCCCGCCCCTCCGCGCATCCGTCCGTCTCGCCACGTTCACTGACAGCCGCGTCTGCGGCTACAACACAACACCGCTCCCCTCCCTGGCAACTCACATTGTTTTTCTCCTCCTCTTTTGCACAAACCACAACGCCGAGCACAGGCGCAAGCCACCCACACCGCGCCCCTCCCCGTCCCGTCTTTGGCCGCCGCTCCTCGTTTGCCCCCTCCCATCTCCCGAAATGCCATGCCAGCAGCGTTACGCATGCCCCTCCCCTGTCCACACAACACTACCGCCTAACGAACAGCCTTTTCCGGGCCACATCCAGGGCACGCCCACCTCCAAACACTGCCAATTCACGGACGCACACACACACACACACACACACACACACACACACTCACTCACTTTCTCGACACCTTTCTGTACGGAGGGTGCGTCATCTCGACCGTGACAGAGTGACGGCAACTATCGACGATCCATTTCCCCCCACTGGTAAAACATGTCCACTAACACCTACATACATCATTCAAGTACACAGACAATAGCATACACACAATGGGAGGGCACACGAACATGGACGGCACGGCACTGTCATACACTCTTCCTCAGCACCATATCAACAAACGTTACGTACATCCGGGAAAGCGAAAGCGAACGCGAAAGCGAAATGAAAGCAAAAGCAAAGGCAAAGCCCAATGCAGCCGTCAAAGGTAACGTTCACCACGGCAGACACTTGCAGCCGCGCCGCCGTTAAACGCATTTCAGTGCGGCTCCAATACGCCTCCGACACGGGAACGTTCCGTTGCTCTACGAATGCGTTTCTCCCCTTTTTCCCTTCCTCTCTCTTTTGCCCCCCCTCCTTGCACTCTTGCCTCATTCCTCACGTTCTGCCCAGACATTCGACCGATCAAAGTCAACCTTTCGTTACCGTTCTCAGCGCGACGGTGTACAACAGTATGACGGGTGTGCCCAAGACTTCGGTTCAGTTGCGTGACGCCGGTCTATCGCGCCGATCGACAGTTACTCAGGGGGCGACGGATCGGACCACGTCACCGACACACAAAACACTTTCAAACAAACAAATACATACCGGATGGACACAGACAAACACGTGTACAGACATTCGCCAAACAAACGACCGCCGCCGCCGCCGTCGTCGTCGTCTAGCGTGCATCTTGAATGACGACATCGGTGTGCGTGCGTCGTACGCAATCAGTCAGACACGGCTATCAAACATCAGAGTCGAATGGTACATCATCGTGCGTGTCGCCGTACACGTACAGTACAATACAACAACAATGCGTCTTAATGGCACGTTCATTTCAACGTCACTCACACACCTCCACGCTGCACTTACGTCGCACCATTGTCAAACTCGGCGTACAGCAAAGGGAATAGTGGGCGGCAAAAAAAACCAAACAAAAACATTTCACATTTCACCCTCGCCATGTATGATGTGCAAAAAAACAAACCCGCAAACGGCCGTCGTTACGGTGACACAAAAGTCGCCGATCACACTGTCCCCCCCTCGCAGACGGGTAACACACACACACCAACAACACCAATGGGTCAAAAACCACGCCAACGAGGCGTGCCACCATTCCACGCCACGGCGACCAACCTCGTGGCCGTACCCCGCGCAACACGCTTTGACGCGCCCCCCCCCCCACCCACAATCAAAATGCACACATACATCACAGCCGTCCACACAAACAACAACAACAACAACAACAATTCCGCCCTTCCCGCAAAAGGCAAGTTGGTGGCCCTGAAAAGGGCCGTTTTGCCGCTCTCGCAACGGAGGAGCCTTCTCCATCCTTCCTTCCATTCCAGAGCCACCTCCTTACTTGGAGCTCGTGTACTTGGTCACCGCCTTCGTGCCCTCGCTCACGGCGTGCTTGGCCAGCTCGCCAGGCAGCAACAGCCGCACAGCGGTCTGGATCTCGCGGGACGTGATGGTCGAGCGCTTGTTGTAGTGCGCCAGGCGAGAAGCCTCGGCCGCAATGCGCTCGAAAATGTCGTTCACGAAGCTGTTCATGATGCTCATCGCCTTCGACGAGATGCCCGTGTCAGGGTGCACCTGCTTCAGCACCTTGTAGATGTAGATGGCATAGCTCTCCTTCCTCTTGCGCTTCTTCTTCTTGTCGCCCTTCGAAATGTTCTTCTGCGCCTTGCCAGCCTTCTTGGCGGCCTTCCCGCTAGTCTTGGGCGGCATCTCGAACCAACGTACGGCAGCAGCAACACCAGTAGCAAGCGCTCCGCTCTAGTCAGCGTCTCCCCACACAGTGGCACCCGCCGCCAGCCGCCGCCGCACCTTTACCAGCTCGCCCTGTTGCGGCCGCCGACCAATGGGGCGCGCGCGCAACCGGCCGCCGCACCCGAGCCCATAAAGCACCCCCACCCCGGCTGCGCCGGCACGCACTCCGCTGCTCGACTCGCTGCCGCTCGCACCGGTCGTTTTCGTTTCCGTTTCGTGTGCACCGTCGCTAGCCCATCGCCATGTCCGGACGCGGAAAGGGAGGCAAAGTCAAGGGCAAGTCAAAGTCCCGCTCAAGCAGGGCTGGGCTCCAGTTCCCGGTCGGCAGAATCCACCGCCTCCTGCGCAAGGGAAACTACGCAGAGCGCGTCGGCGCCGGGGCGCCCGTCTACCTCGCCGCCGTCATGGAGTACCTCGCGGCTGAGGTGCTCGAGCTGGCCGGAAACGCGGCCCGCGACAACAAGAAGACGCGCATCATCCCGCGCCACCTGCAGCTTGCCATCCGCAACGACGAGGAGCTCAACAAGCTCCTGTCGGGCGTCACCATCGCACAGGGTGGTGTCCTGCCCAACATCCAGGCCGTCCTGCTGCCAAAGAAGACCGAGAAGAAGGCCTAAAGGAGGCCAGGCAATCGCAGCGCCGCGTGCTCCCCTGCACGCAACGCGCTTTGCCGGCTCGGCTCGGCCCACAACAATCGGCCCTTTTCAGGGCCACCACACACACCTACGTCCAAAGCAAAATTTCAGTCGTCCTCGCCGCACCTTGTTTTGTTTTAACTTTGCACTGTCACAGCACAGCCGCCGCCGGCGCACGTCCGCCATCTTGTCGTCCACACAGCCCGTGTGGCCCAACACACACACACACACACACACACACACACACACACACACGCACGCACATTTTGCACGGTCGCAGTCGCCTTCCAAACCGACAAACGGCAGCAATAATGACCATTGTTAAAGGGAGGCGTGTCGACACACCGCCCTCCACTCCCGCGCGCAACGGCCGTCGACACGAACGAAACAGCTGATCCGGCCGCCTATGCCCACACGCCTTGCCTCGGAAACCCCAACGCCGCCGCAAACAAACACACAGAGCCAAACCACGCAAGCAAATAATCACCGCCTCTCGCACAACAACACACAGCCCGCCATCTCCGTCGCGATCGATACAAAGACACACAATAACAAACACACAAACGAAGCAGCTCCACACACAGCCAGCCACATGACACGTTTCCTTTCCTTCTCCCCTCCCAGTCACATCACGTCGCTCAAACGGAAAGAAAGAAAGAAACAAACAAACAACACAGCGCACACACGCAGCAACAACACAGACTCTTTCGCACTTTTCAACTTCCGAACAGTGTGGTGGCCCTGAAAAGGGCCGTTTTCTAGTCTCTCCCACCCACAAGCACGGCCGCGGGAAGGCCAGCGCCCGCTGCGACGCAGCCTAACCGCCGAAACCGTACAGGGTGCGCCCCTGCCTCTTCAGGGCGTACACCACGTCCATGGCCGTCACAGTCTTGCGCTTGGCGTGCTCAGTGTACGTCACCGCGTCGCGGATCACGTTCTCCAGGAACACCTTCAGCACCCCGCGGGTCTCCTCGTAGATCAGACCAGAGATGCGCTTCACGCCGCCCCTGCGAGCCAGGCGGCGGATGGCGGGCTTCGTGATGCCCTGGATGTTGTCGCGCAACACCTTGCGGTGCCGCTTGGCGCCACCCTTGCCGAGCCCCTTTCCTCCCTTGCCGCGGCCTGTCATCCTTCCTTCCTCGGGCAAAGCAAAACGTGCACAAACAGCAGCTGCAGCGGCTGGCGAGTCGGCTACGGTCTGCGCCCAGCGCGCCCGCCGCCCCCCTATATAGACTCTGGCCCGCCCTCCCCCCACCACGCGCAACCGAGGGCATATAAGCGCAGCACGGAGGCGCGCGGGCCCGTTGTCAAGGCAGCACCGGACGCCGCGCCGCACCTAACCTCCACGCACGCCGCTCCGCTACCGCTACCGCTACCGCTACCGCCATGGCCCGCACAAAGCAAACGGCCCGCAAGTCCACCGGCGGAAAGGCGCCGCGCAAACAGCTCGCCACCAAGGCGGCGAGGAAGAGCGCGCCCGCCACCGGAGGCGTCAAGAAGCCCCACCGCTACAGGCCGGGCACCGTCGCCCTGCGAGAAATCAGGCGCTACCAGAAGAGCACGGAGCTGCTCATCCGCAAGCTGCCATTCCAGCGCCTAGTGCGCGAGATCGCCCAGGACTTCAAGACCGACCTGCGCTTCCAGAGCTCCGCAGTCATGGCCCTGCAGGAGGCCAGCGAGGCCTACCTCGTCGGCCTCTTCGAAGACACCAACCTGTGCGCAATCCACGCCAAGCGCGTCACCATCATGCCCAAGGACATCCAGCTCGCGCGCCGCATCCGCGGCGAGCGCGCCTAAACCGCGCCGCGGCACCGCACCGCACAAACAAAAACGGCCCTTTTCAGGGCCACTAACATCTCTCCGTCGCGAGCAAACTTTGTCGGTCGCCTGCCTCTCGCCCCGCAACCCAAAAAAAACAAAAACCACCACTTCCCGTCCGTCCGCCACACCCGCTCACTCTGCCTGCCTGCCTGCCTGCTAGCAGCGCGCAACAATCACACATCATCCCTCCCCGGCGCTCAAAGCGCACAATACCCAACGGCCGACGTCACACCGCACGGGTGGCTGGCTGGCCGGCCGCCGCTTTCGTTTCGAAAACAAAAAAAACCCGCACTCCACTCCGACGGCCAACGGCCAGGCAGGCGCGCTCGCTCGCTCGCTCTCTCTACACGCCACCGAAATCCCCGCCGACTCCTTCCACATCTCAACGTGCCCCCCGTTGCAAAACATAACACACACAAAGGAACAAAACAAAGACCAGACACGACTAGACAAGACAGACATCCGAGAAGAACGAACGCAGGCAAGCCAACCAACGTATTCAAACAAAACAACGTGACAGAAAACCAACCGTCGGCCGCCGCCACAAACACGGCGACAATCAACCACGACAACAACAACACCGCTTACCGCTACCGCTACCGCCGCCCACACCCGCCACCGACCCCCGCAATCCAACCACCACGGCAAGCAAACAGCATCCCCACGGGCATACAGAAACGCCAGACAGACACCCACACCAAACGCAACACGACAATCAAAACCTTCCCCGACGTGCTTTGATGGCCCTGAGAAGGGCCGTTTTGGGCCGCGCGTCTCTTGCGCGCCACTAGACGACGACGGGGGGTGGGGACGACGGAGTCAAGCGCCAAACCCTTCCTTTCTCCCATCTCTTTCTCCTCTACTCTACTTCTTCTTCTTGGGCGAAGCCTTCGCCTTAGACGGCGTCGTCGCCTTCTTCGGGCGCGGCGCCTTCGGCTTCTTCGTCGGAACCTTGGCGGCCTTCTTCGCCTTCGACGGCGACTTGGCCTTGGCCGGCTTGGCCGCAGCCGCCTTCTTCGCACCCGCGGGAGCGGCCGACGCCGCAGACGCCTTCTTGGCGGCGCCCGCCTTCCGACCGGTCGCCGCCTTCACGCCACCAGCCTTCTTTGCGCCGGCCGCACGGGCGCCCTTCTTCTCCTTGCTGGCCGGAGCGGCGCGCTTCTTCTTGGCACCGCCAGCACGAGCCTTGCCGCCCTCGGCCGCCCCCCCGCCGCCGGCGCCGGCAAGCTTGAACGAGCCGGACGCGCCCTTCCCCTTCGTCTGCACCAGCTCGCCCGCCACGACGGCCGACTTGAGGTACTTCTTGATAAACGGCGCCAGCTTCTCCGCGTCCAGCTTGTAGTGCGCGGCTATGTACTTCTTGATCGCCTGCAGCGACGACCCGCCGCGCTCCTTCAGACTCTTGATGGCGGCCGTCACCATCTCAGAGGTGCGCGGGTGCGCAGGCTTGGCGCGCGGCTTCTTCGCAGACGACGCAGACTTGGCCTTCTTCGTAGTGCCGGTGGCGGCGGGTGCCGCAGCAGTCTCGTTCGTAGCCGCCTGATCTGCCATTTCGACGACGCGCGTAACACACAGCGAGAGCGAGAGCGAGCGGGACGGCAGGCAGGCACGCAAGCACAGCACAGCAGCAGAGCAGAGAATCACAAGGCCCAGCCAGTGTCGCGGGCGGGCGCGGACGGCCGAGAGAGCGGCCGCCACTCTGCGCGCCGCCGCGCCGCGCCTCCCGCGCTTGCTACCGCCCAACGTCCGACAGCCTGTGCGGAGCAGCCCCAAACCTGCGCCACAACCGCCCGCGCCTTTCAAACCACCGAGGATGGGGCTACACACAGCCACACCACAGTCGCCAACCAGTCGCCACGGCAGCGCCGCAAACCACGGCCAAACTGCAGCTACCGCGCGCTACAGCCTGGGTCGGCCCGCCGAGAATCGCCGCCCCCGCCCAAATGCCGCCCCCACAGCCCCAGCCGACGACCCGCCACAATGGCCAAACCTTCGGCAAAACTCCCACACCGTCGCCGCGGCAGCCCGGCCAGCGCGGCCGGCGCCACAGCCACACAAGCCGAGGCGTGCGGCGATGACGGCCGTGCAAACGCGCCTCCGCCGCCCCATCGCCTTCCGTCGCCCTCCCGCCGTTTCCCGATCGGCCCGCAGCCGTCGGGCCACATCGCGCGCCGTCCTCCTCCTCTCGCCCGCCAACATTCACAGCCGTTTCTCAACAATTGCCCGCCGCAAACGGACGCCGCCTGCGCAACAGGCGCCGCCGCCCCTCGCCGCTTCCGACCCAACCCCTCGACCGAGGCAAACCGCAATCCGAATCTACAGACCAACCCAATCTGCCGTCAAGCACACACGACAGCCGACCTTACACGTTACGCGTTACACATTACGTTTACACGTCTACGTTAGGTTAGGTTAGGTGGACGTGGGTTAGGTTAAGGGGACTTGGGTTAGGTTAAGCGTCAAACTTAGGTTAAGCATTCAAACACGTCAGGCGTCAGAGGTTAGGTTAGGTTAGGTTAGGTTAGGTTAGGTTACACGTTAGGTTAAGGGGTCAGTGCTAGGTTAAGAAGCGTCAAACGTAGGTTAAAAAAAAGCGTTCAAACGTGAGGCGTGAGCCGGACAGCTTACCTTACGTAGACGTTAGGGGCTCACAGGCTGAGCTCACCTCGCCACACCACAGGTTAGGTTCGGTTCGGTTCGGTTCGGTTCGGTTCGCTCGGCTCAGCGTAAAGCGCCGAGGTCAGGGTTACGTTCGTTCACCTTCGGGCGCCACACTTTCGGTTGAAAGGTCGCGACGGGACGACGTCGGCAGGCACGCCGCAAACGAACAAAAACGTACAGACGACGTCGGAAACCGCCGACAGACGGGGGAGCAGCACGACCACGACCAGACACCGAGCGCGAACGAGACACACGCGAACCACCCCCACCGGCCAAAGGGCACCACACAACAACCCAGAGCACCACGTGTCGACACCAGAGCAACCCGCCGCTCACGCGACATGGCTGGCACCGAAGGGCAACCGCCCGCAACTGCGCTTTCCGCGCCGGCCCGGATGCACGTCGTGCTACAACAACACCACTACCGTACACAGCCGCTGTTCACAACATCACTATCAATGGCGCGCCCGCGGCTCGCCGCCGTCGCAGTCGCAGCCCCAACGCCAGCACTTTTGCACCACCATTCACACGCACCGCAACACAGCTCGCCGACACAGCCGAACAAAACAAACACCACACAACAACAGCAACAACGCCGCCGCCTCCACTTGTGCCGGCGACCCACCCCGCCGATGGCGCACCTTTCGCCAGCCGGCAATCGACACACACGCACCCACCCACCGGGGCCCAGTGCAAAAAAAAACACACAAAAACCAAACAACACAAACGACACGGGAAGCGCACACCGCCACTTCGCGCGCACGCCACCAACCAGTCGTCGTCTCAAAATAACAAACACAAACAAAATAAACTAACAACTAGGGCAACACAAAACAAAAACGCCTCGCACGAACCGCCCACAAAAAGGACAAGCACACGCACAGCCTCTGCTGACGACCACGACGCAGCGGCACGCTGCTCCTGTCCCGCGCCCCGCGCCCCGCGCCCCACTCGATTCACAACTCACGCGACACCGTCATCGACGGGCTCGCTTCCCGCAACCTACCACCTTTCCGCCACGACGCACAGCCCCAGCCCCACCCGACGACTGCACTTTCACCACCGCCTCCCCCTTCCCCCCCAAAACACACACACACACACACACACACACACAGCCAGCCAAAAACGCACTCGCGACCCACACATGCACGTGCATCGGCACACGCCAACCAGTCAACGTCGACAACCACACGCAAGGCTCGAAACGAAAACGAAACCGGCGTCCTTCCACGTTGCCATCAAGCTACGCGACACAAGACACAAGGAACCAACACAACAGCCGGCCCCACTAATTCCCACTCTCACGCCGCAAAAAGCACACCGAAACCGCCAAACACGCACGCACATTCCCCTTCGCACTGACACCACCGACCGGCTCGCTACCACACACCTCTCGGCAGCCGTTTCACGCCAATTCGCCACACCGCCCACACAGTCGACAAGCGCCCGCCCTGTACGGCACACGCAACGACGCAGCGCAGCAAAGGGCGCCCGCAACACATACCTCTCCGCCGCCCGACGCGCCAACCGCCACACCACACCGCCAGCCACTCGCAAATTGTGCACTGCCACCAGCCACACGTCCAACACGCCGCGCCGCCTCCGGCCACCCGCCAGGGGGCGCTCACGTCCGCGACAACAGCGCGGCCCGCCGGGCCGGGCCGGGCCGGGCCGGGCCGAACCGAACCGAGCCGCCGCTGCTCTGCACTCGGCACGGCCACACCCTGCTGCAGACCGGGCTCGTCCCTCTGTACGCGTCTGCCTGCGCATCAACACAACACGACCTTTTTTTTTTTTTTTTCTCTCTCTACCGCCATCCCTCCTTCTCGCGTTTTACTCGTTGTTGCAGCAGCGGCGCACACCTACACATCCACAGCCCCAGCCGAGCCGGCCTCACCTCAGGGCCCGCCGCCAGCGTCTCCTCCTCGGGCACAGGTGCGGTGCTGTGGCCGCCCATCCAACCGCATTGCTGGCCGTCCAGCCACCAGGCGTTCCCACTGCCGCGAGCCACGCCGCGCACCGACCCTGCTGCAGAAAACGAAGCATAGCCAGAGACCGACCGATACACAAAGCAAGCCGTCGCCTCGCCTCTTGTCCTTCCTGCCTTCCTTCCGCCCCCGCCCTTCTCACACCACCGCCTCTCCACTTTCGCCCCCCCCCTCCTTTTTTTTTTTTTTTTTTTTTTTTTTGTTTTCTTCTTTCTTTCTTTCTTTCTTTGGCCCTCTCTCCTTCCCGCCATGGCGGTTACGGCACCGCCTGCAGCGGCAGATTTTTTGCGCCCACACGCCTACTCCTACCACCATTAACCTTGCCCTGCCCTGCCCTGCCCATCAACGTCGCAGTCGAACCGACGCTTGCCAACACACTGCCCACGTTCCTTTCTCTTTTCGGCCTACGCCCATTACGCGCCGCCGCCACAGCACCTTCCCTTCCCACAACACACCGACGTCATCACACGCACCCAAAACAGGGGCCACGACCGTGTTCCTCGCCCACTCCCATCCCGCACGGTACGCACATTCCCAACTACTACCGCGCACCCTCCCTTTCCAATCTGTGTGTCTCTGTGTCTGTGTCCTGTCCGCGCGTGACGCCTCTCAACATCCGCCGTCCCCCGTCCCGTTTTCGCCCCCATGCCGTCGTCGCGCCGCCTCCGCCCCTGTCCGCCCCGCACCACACCATACACCGCTGCTTGTCCCGGCCGTTGCCACCAAAGGCGCCGACCGCAAACGCGCCACGCCGCAGCCCCCGTGCGTCTCGCGCTCGCTTGCATCTCCGTGCCGACGCTGCCTCTCTTCCCGCTCGCACTCGACCTCGACAACACAGTCTTTGGCTCCGCCACTGCGTGTTCCGGTGGTACGCACGCTGCAACACGTATGTATTCATTACCAGAGCGATGGCGAGGCATGACAGCATCTCTGTCTGACCAGAGAGTTCTTTATCGCTGCTAGTCGGCGCTTGGACCGCGCCAGACGACAGTAGTGGCACGCACCGGGTCGCCAGGAACAGTTGTTATATATATATTGTAGCGCGAGTCGGGACAGGTAGTAGTCGGTCGACAGTAGTAGCGGGTGGACGGTTGTACTGAGCGGGCGTCGGCGGCGTGCTCTGCTCGTCTCGCGACTCTGGTCACGGTTCGGGACGATGTATAGTCTATTGTGTTATAATCAAAAGGTGGTGTGACGCTGCATTGCGCAAATCTGATAACGTATGTTCATTGTACTTATTTTGTTCAACAACGAAAGCCCCACTATTACTTTTTTTCTAAAGTAACTTTTGTCTCTTAACGAAAAACATTCACTTTTTAAAGACCACTTCCTATGGCATTTCCCTCCAAGGAGTGCAATTAATTACCAGCCAGCACTCATTCATTGCACACAGCTGTGTAAGGGGTATCTACGATTGAGGAGCGGATATAAATGCAATTTTTTGTTTTTTTTGTTTTTTTTTGTGTGTGTGTGTGTTGTAACCTCCCAGCAAAATTTAAAATAATGGACAATGTTATTTACGGATGCTAATGGACATTGCGCTAATTGTAACCTCGCCCACAATGAGAGGTATTGAAAATGGCAACACAAATGTGAAATTCGCAATCTGACTCAAATATAAAGTCTTCACACAACATTTAAAAAAGTCCGTTCAGTGACACGAAACTTCAATTAAACCGAAATATCGGTCTTTGGCCCTGTGCAAAACAATCAGAATTAAAGTCTTACCTCCGAATAAATGGATGTCACATTTCTGCTCTGGTTGTTGCGCAGCGCTTGGAGGAACTGCATTTGCAAATAATAATATTCTCTTTTTTTGTGATTTTAGTGACATTTTCCTTCAAAGAAGTGGAATGAAATGTGAAGTGCAACGAACTCTTTAGTTCAATAACAAATTAAATGTTTGAAAAATGCTTTTGAAATAAAAA
This sequence comes from Schistocerca americana, assembly GCF_021461395.2. Lineage (NCBI taxonomy): Eukaryota > Metazoa > Arthropoda > Insecta > Orthoptera > Acrididae > Schistocerca > Schistocerca americana. The sequence continues at coordinate 151,967 of NW_025725924.1, forward strand.
TTATTATTGGGGAACTTGTTGGAGAATAATTACAATAAATACAATTTTTCATTATCTAATGATTATATTAATTAACAGTATACCTTATTCACCATCTTGACCAGTGTTGCCGACCGCCTACATCACACAACCGCACTCGGCTGCTACTACTGACCGACCGCTCTGCATGACGACTATTAGCGTACTGCACGCGACGACTACTGACAGAGTACAGCCCTCAACTACACAGAGCTACGGACTCGCAACGACTACTGACAGACTGACTGACTGAGAACCGCTCGCAACACTCGCGCAGTCCAGCGCAAACTCTCTGGTCACAGATGCTACAATGTCTCGCCATCGCTACTATGTTACATACGTGTTTCAGTGTCTTTTTCATTGGGGTAACGATCTTTGGCTCTTTTTATTCTGAATACAGGGCCAAAGGTCAACGCTGCTGCCCTTATACAATTTATCAGGTTTCATTATGTCTGTTGCAATGTTACATACGGTTCACTCTTTCATTAATATTATCGTTGGGTTTGTTTTGTAGGGACGTTAACATTCTGGCACATTTTTATTATCATCGGACTCTCTGCTATTTGTGCAGGGAGGTTATACCTGGGTCCATTTCCATTTACATTTTAATATTGATAGACTTTTTGTTTTCTTTTTTGTTTCTTGTTGTTTTTCCTTCTTTTTTTTTTGTTGTTTTTTTTTTTTTGTTTGTTTTGTTTTTCCCGCTCTCACCACCACCGCCGCATCACGCCTTCCGTTTTCTTGGTTTCTTTTCTGTTCTTCAACTGCTTCAACATCACCGCGCCCCATTTCCACACCACAGCCATCATCAGCCTCCAAGACGGGCGGGCGCAGTGTGCCATTTCCGGCGCACAAGCACACCCGTACGGTACTCTCCTCGCCCCCACGCCACCAACAACACAGCGACCACGCGGCTTTCAGGCACGGCACGGCACGGCACGGCACGGCACCGGCGAAATGCGCCGCCCCCGCCCCTCCGCGCATCCGTCCGTCTCGCCACGTTCACTGACAGCCGCGTCTGCGGCTACAACACAACACCGCTCCCCTCCCTGGCAACTCACATTGTTTTTCTCCTCCTCTTTTGCACAAACCACAACGCCGAGCACAGGCGCAAGCCACCCACACCGCGCCCCTCCCCGTCCCGTCTTTGGCCGCCGCTCCTCGTTTGCCCCCTCCCATCTCCCGAAATGCCATGCCAGCAGCGTTACGCATGCCCCTCCCCTGTCCACACAACACTACCGCCTAACGAACAGCCTTTTCCGGGCCACATCCAGGGCACGCCCACCTCCAAACACTGCCAATTCACGGACGCACACACACACACACACACACACACACACACACACACACTCACTCACTTTCTCGACACCTTTCTGTACGGAGGGTGCGTCATCTCGACCGTGACAGAGTGACGGCAACTATCGACGATCCATTTCCCCCCACTGGTAAAACATGTCCACTAACACCTACATACATCATTCAAGTACACAGACAATAGCATACACACAATGGGAGGGCACACGAACATGGACGGCACGGCACTGTCATACACTCTTCCTCAGCACCATATCAACAAACGTTACGTACATCCGGGAAAGCGAAAGCGAACGCGAAAGCGAAAGCGAAATGAAAGCAAAAGCAAAGGCAAAGCCCAATGCAGCCGTCAAAGGTAACGTTCACCACGGCAGACACTTGCAGCCGCGCCGCCGTTAAACGCATTTCAGTGCGGCTCCAATACGCCTCCGACACGGGAACGTTCCGTTGCTCTACGAATGCGTTTCTCCCCTTTTTCCCTTCCTCTCTCTTTTGCCCCCCCTCCTTGCACTCTTGCCTCATTCCTCACGTTCTGCCCAGACATTCGACCGATCAAAGTCAACCTTTCGTTACCGTTCTCAGCGCGACGGTGTACAACAGTATGACGGGTGTGCCCAAGACTTCGGTTCAGTTGCGTGACGCCGGTCTATCGCGCCGATCGACAGTTACTCAGGGGGCGACGGATCGGACCACGTCACCGACACACAAAACACTTTCAAACAAACAAATACATACCGGATGGACACAGACAAACACGTGTACAGACATTCGCCAAACAAACGACCGCCGCCGCCGCCGTCGTCGTCGTCTAGCGTGCATCTTGAATGACGACATCGGTGTGCGTGCGTCGTACGCAATCAGTCAGACACGGCTATCAAACATCAGAGTCGAATGGTACATCATCGTGCGTGTCGCCGTACACGTACAGTACAATACAACAACAATGCGTCTTAATGGCACGTTCATTTCAACGTCACTCACACACCTCCACGCTGCACTTACGTCGCACCATTGTCAAACTCGGCGTACAGCAAAGGGAATAGTGGGCGGCAAAAAAAACCAAACAAAAACATTTCACATTTCACCCTCGCCATGTATGATGTGCAAAAAAACAAACCCGCAAACGGCCGTCGTTACGGTGACACAAAAGTCGCCGATCACACTGTCCCCCCCTCGCAGACGGGTAACACACACACACCAACAACACCAATGGGTCAAAAACCACGCCAACGAGGCGTGCCACCATTCCACGCCACGGCGACCAACCTCGTGGCCGTACCCCGCGCAACACGCTTTGACGCGCCCCCCCCCCCACCCACAATCAAAATGCACACATACATCACAGCCGTCCACACAAACAACAACAACAACAACAACAATTCCGCCCTTCCCGCAAAAGGCAAGTTGGTGGCCCTGAAAAGGGCCGTTTTGCCGCTCTCGCAACGGAGGAGCCTTCTCCATCCTTCCTTCCATTCCAGAGCCACCTCCTTACTTGGAGCTCGTGTACTTGGTCACCGCCTTCGTGCCCTCGCTCACGGCGTGCTTGGCCAGCTCGCCAGGCAGCAACAGCCGCACAGCGGTCTGGATCTCGCGGGACGTGATGGTCGAGCGCTTGTTGTAGTGCGCCAGGCGAGAAGCCTCGGCCGCAATGCGCTCGAAAATGTCGTTCACGAAGCTGTTCATGATGCTCATCGCCTTCGACGAGATGCCCGTGTCAGGGTGCACCTGCTTCAGCACCTTGTAGATGTAGATGGCATAGCTCTCCTTCCTCTTGCGCTTCTTCTTCTTGTCGCCCTTCGAAATGTTCTTCTGCGCCTTGCCAGCCTTCTTGGCGGCCTTCCCGCTAGTCTTGGGCGGCATCTCGAACCAACGTACGGCAGCAGCAACACCAGTAGCAAGCGCTCCGCTCTAGTCAGCGTCTCCCCACACAGTGGCACCCGCCGCCAGCCGCCGCCGCACCTTTACCAGCTCGCCCTGTTGCGGCCGCCGACCAATGGGGCGCGCGCGCAACCGGCCGCCGCACCCGAGCCCATAAAGCACCCCCACCCCGGCTGCGCCGGCACGCACTCCGCTGCTCGACTCGCTGCCGCTCGCACCGGTCGTTTTCGTTTCCGTTTCGTGTGCACCGTCGCTAGCCCATCGCCATGTCCGGACGCGGAAAGGGAGGCAAAGTCAAGGGCAAGTCAAAGTCCCGCTCAAGCAGGGCTGGGCTCCAGTTCCCGGTCGGCAGAATCCACCGCCTCCTGCGCAAGGGAAACTACGCAGAGCGCGTCGGCGCCGGGGCGCCCGTCTACCTCGCCGCCGTCATGGAGTACCTCGCGGCTGAGGTGCTCGAGCTGGCCGGAAACGCGGCCCGCGACAACAAGAAGACGCGCATCATCCCGCGCCACCTGCAGCTTGCCATCCGCAACGACGAGGAGCTCAACAAGCTCCTGTCGGGCGTCACCATCGCACAGGGTGGTGTCCTGCCCAACATCCAGGCCGTCCTGCTGCCAAAGAAGACCGAGAAGAAGGCCTAAAGGAGGCCAGGCAATCGCAGCGCCGCGTGCTCCCCTGCACGCAACGCGCTTTGCCGGCTCGGCTCGGCCCACAACAATCGGCCCTTTTCAGGGCCACCACACACACCTACGTCCAAAGCAAAATTTCAGTCGTCCTCGCCGCACCTTGTTTTGTTTTAACTTTGCACTGTCACAGCACAGCCGCCGCCGGCGCACGTCCGCCATCTTGTCGTCCACACAGCCCGTGTGGCCCAACACACACACACACACACACACACACACACACACACACACGCACGCACATTTTGCACGGTCGCAGTCGCCTTCCAAACCGACAAACGGCAGCAATAATGACCATTGTTAAAGGGAGGCGTGTCGACACACCGCCCTCCACTCCCGCGCGCAACGGCCGTCGACACGAACGAAACAGCTGATCCGGCCGCCTATGCCCACACGCCTTGCCTCGGAAACCCCAACGCCGCCGCAAACAAACACACAGAGCCAAACCACGCAAGCAAATAATCACCGCCTCTCGCACAACAACACACAGCCCGCCATCTCCGTCGCGATCGATACAAAGACACACAATAACAAACACACAAACGAAGCAGCTCCACACACAGCCAGCCACATGACACGTTTCCTTTCCTTCTCCCCTCCCAGTCACATCACGTCGCTCAAACGGAAAGAAAGAAAGAAACAAACAAACAACACAGCGCACACACGCAGCAACAACACAGACTCTTTCGCACTTTTCAACTTCCGAACAGTGTGGTGGCCCTGAAAAGGGCCGTTTTCTAGTCTCTCCCACCCACAAGCACGGCCGCGGGAAGGCCAGCGCCCGCTGCGACGCAGCCTAACCGCCGAAACCGTACAGGGTGCGCCCCTGCCTCTTCAGGGCGTACACCACGTCCATGGCCGTCACAGTCTTGCGCTTGGCGTGCTCAGTGTACGTCACCGCGTCGCGGATCACGTTCTCCAGGAACACCTTCAGCACCCCGCGGGTCTCCTCGTAGATCAGACCAGAGATGCGCTTCACGCCGCCCCTGCGAGCCAGGCGGCGGATGGCGGGCTTCGTGATGCCCTGGATGTTGTCGCGCAACACCTTGCGGTGCCGCTTGGCGCCACCCTTGCCGAGCCCCTTTCCTCCCTTGCCGCGGCCTGTCATCCTTCCTTCCTCGGGCAAAGCAAAACGTGCACAAACAGCAGCTGCAGCGGCTGGCGAGTCGGCTACGGTCTGCGCCCAGCGCGCCCGCCGCCCCCCTATATAGACTCTGGCCCGCCCTCCCCCCACCACGCGCAACCGAGGGCATATAAGCGCAGCACGGAGGCGCGCGGGCCCGTTGTCAAGGCAGCACCGGACGCCGCGCCGCACCTAACCTCCACGCACGCCGCTCCGCTACCGCTACCGCTACCGCTACCGCCATGGCCCGCACAAAGCAAACGGCCCGCAAGTCCACCGGCGGAAAGGCGCCGCGCAAACAGCTCGCCACCAAGGCGGCGAGGAAGAGCGCGCCCGCCACCGGAGGCGTCAAGAAGCCCCACCGCTACAGGCCGGGCACCGTCGCCCTGCGAGAAATCAGGCGCTACCAGAAGAGCACGGAGCTGCTCATCCGCAAGCTGCCATTCCAGCGCCTAGTGCGCGAGATCGCCCAGGACTTCAAGACCGACCTGCGCTTCCAGAGCTCCGCAGTCATGGCCCTGCAGGAGGCCAGCGAGGCCTACCTCGTCGGCCTCTTCGAAGACACCAACCTGTGCGCAATCCACGCCAAGCGCGTCACCATCATGCCCAAGGACATCCAGCTCGCGCGCCGCATCCGCGGCGAGCGCGCCTAAACCGCGCCGCGGCACCGCACCGCACAAACAAAAACGGCCCTTTTCAGGGCCACTAACATCTCTCCGTCGCGAGCAAACTTTGTCGGTCGCCTGCCTCTCGCCCCGCAACCCAAAAAAAAACAAAAACCACCACTTCCCGTCCGTCCGCCACACCCGCTCACTCTGCCTGCCTGCCTGCCTGCTAGCAGCGCGCAACAATCACACATCATCCCTCCCCGGCGCTCAAAGCGCACAATACCCAACGGCCGACGTCACACCGCACGGGTGGCTGGCTGGCCGGCCGCCGCTTTCGTTTCGAAAACAAAAAAAAAAACCCGCACTCCACTCCGACGGCCAACGGCCAGGCAGGCGCGCTCGCTCGCTCGCTCTCTCTACACGCCACCGAAATCCCCGCCGACTCCTTCCACATCTCAACGTGCCCCCCGTTGCAAAACATAACACACACAAAGGAACAAAACAAAGACCAGACACGACTAGACAAGACAGACATCCGAGAAGAACGAACGCAGGCAAGCCAACCAACGTATTCAAACAAAACAACGTGACAGAAAACCAACCGTCGGCCGCCGCCACAAACACGGCGACAATCAACCACGACAACAACAACACCGCTTACCGCTACCGCTACCGCCGCCCACACCCGCCACCGACCCCCGCAATCCAACCACCACGGCAAGCAAACAGCATCCCCACGGGCATACAGAAACGCCAGACAGACACCCACACCAAACGCAACACGACAATCAAAACCTTCCCCGACGTGCTTTGATGGCCCTGAGAAGGGCCGTTTTGGGCCGCGCGTCTCTTGCGCGCCACTAGACGACGACGGGGGGTGGGGACGACGGAGTCAAGCGCCAAACCCTTCCTTTCTCCCATCTCTTTCTCCTCTACTCTACTTCTTCTTCTTGGGCGAAGCCTTCGCCTTAGACGGCGTCGTCGCCTTCTTCGGGCGCGGCGCCTTCGGCTTCTTCGTCGGAACCTTGGCGGCCTTCTTCGCCTTCGACGGCGACTTGGCCTTGGCCGGCTTGGCCGCAGCCGCCTTCTTCGCACCCGCGGGAGCGGCCGACGCCGCAGACGCCTTCTTGGCGGCGCCCGCCTTCCGACCGGTCGCCGCCTTCACGCCACCAGCCTTCTTTGCGCCGGCCGCACGGGCGCCCTTCTTCTCCTTGCTGGCCGGAGCGGCGCGCTTCTTCTTGGCACCGCCAGCACGAGCCTTGCCGCCCTCGGCCGCCCCCCCGCCGCCGGCGCCGGCAAGCTTGAACGAGCCGGACGCGCCCTTCCCCTTCGTCTGCACCAGCTCGCCCGCCACGACGGCCGACTTGAGGTACTTCTTGATAAACGGCGCCAGCTTCTCCGCGTCCAGCTTGTAGTGCGCGGCTATGTACTTCTTGATCGCCTGCAGCGACGACCCGCCGCGCTCCTTCAGACTCTTGATGGCGGCCGTCACCATCTCAGAGGTGCGCGGGTGCGCAGGCTTGGCGCGCGGCTTCTTCGCAGACGACGCAGACTTGGCCTTCTTCGTAGTGCCGGTGGCGGCGGGTGCCGCAGCAGTCTCGTTCGTAGCCGCCTGATCTGCCATTTCGACGACGCGCGTAACACACAGCGAGAGCGAGAGCGAGCGGGACGGCAGGCAGGCACGCAAGCACAGCACAGCAGCAGAGCAGAGAATCACAAGGCCCAGCCAGTGTCGCGGGCGGGCGCGGACGGCCGAGAGAGCGGCCGCCACTCTGCGCGCCGCCGCGCCGCGCCTCCCGCGCTTGCTACCGGACTCGAAATCGTGATGTCGGAAGGGGAGGATGTGCGATTGCGTGCTCGTGAGTCTGGTGCTCATGCACCAGGAACACCTGTGCCGGCCGGCCGCGGTTTGACGGGGCTTGCTCCGCCGACCGCCCCGCCACCAGCCGGCACGTCTACGATGACCCGACCCGGCGCGAGGGGAAGTATTAGTACCCTCGCGTCGGAGATGAATATGGACCATGATATGGATTTTACTCCGGACCTACCTGAGGACGACGAACCCGCCGAGGCTCCTACAGCCTCGAGAGAAGTGAAAAACCACCGACGAGGGGACCGTAGCCGCTCTGCAGACGGCCGCGAAGATCACGGCAGCACAGCCGCAGCGGACTTCCAGATTCCGCCCCGGAAGAAGCAGGCGCGGCATCAACAGCTTATAGTGGCCAGAGAACTTGATGTAACTAACCGGTACGAGCCCCTAAGAGGGACGGGAGTGTCACTAGACGCCGCAAATGATGATTTAGTGGAGAAACAACGACAGAGAGACGAACAACAGCGGCGGCAAAACACGCCTGCAGATCCCGAAAATGACCATGACATGGAAGCAGATGCTCCACCAGTACCACCTGCAGGACCCAAGAGGATTCCGCCGATAACTCTGCGGTACAAGGAGTCTTACAAGCAGCTGCACACGTGGCTCAAGACGAACTGTAAGGCGACATTTACAGTGCGACAGACGGGCGGAGAGACGTTGAAGCTGCTATTAAACACAACTGAAGACTATGTCAACGTCGTGGGAAAGCTTGGGGAAGAAGGAATTCCCATGTACACGACGCCAGCGGTCCGGCCACCTACGATAAAGACGCTGATAAAGGGAATACCAATGACAGTGACACACGCAGAACTTAAAGAAGAGTTAGAAGAGTTGGGATATGTTGCTACAGTGATCGAGAATCACAAGATGCCGGGAACTAATCAACTCACAGGGCACCGCGTTGTGATACTACCGGATACGACCGAACATCGCGGCATCTTTCAACTCACTCGTATCTACGATCTTTCAGTGAAAGTTGAACGATTGAGAAGATCACGCGGACATATACAATGTTACAGATGCCAAGGATTCAATCATGTTGCCCGCTATTGCACCATGCCACCAGTGTGCGTAAAATGCGGCGCGGGGCATGACAGCCGTGAATGTACGCGGTCACGAGAAGAGGCGCCGACGTGCGGGCTCTGTGGCGGGGCTCATCCCGCTAATTACCGGACGTGCCCCAAGCACAAGGAGGCAAGTCGACGATTTAGAGGACTACCACCACTGAAGCCATCTACGCGCCGGCAGCGGCCGCCGCCGCCACCGCCGACCGTGGACCAGAGCAGCTGGCCCACGCCGATGCAGCACCGCGCCAACAGGCTGCGCACGGAGCTCACGGCAGCGGAAGTTCTAAAACAGGGCCTCCAGCCGCGCGCGTCAACGTCAATCCCGGCGTCACAGCGCCAAACTGTGCCGCCAAGTTATGGACCACAGCCGGCAAACGCACGCAGACAGCCGTCACCACCACCGAGGACGGATCAGCCTGATCTACAGGTACTACTTGCGCAAATTGCATCTACCCTTGCAGAGGTGAGTAGAGCGCTTGTGCAGCTGCCACAAACCATCGCCGCCACCATTGAGGCGACGCTCAGCAGAACGCAAATAGTAACTAAAGACGTGACCATGCAGCATGCCTAGGCTGCCACGACTCGATAATCTACGTATAATGACGTACAATGCGGACAATCTGACTAATGACGTGCTTGAGCTGCGACAGTTTATTACGGACTACAACATAGACATTTGCCTAGTGAACGAGACTTTTCTGAAGCCAGGGATTCGATCTAACATTCCAAATTATAAGTGTTATAGGACGGACAGATTGACGCACGGCGGCGGCACCGCTATTTTCATTCGCCGTTCAATTAGTCATCATGAAGCGCCTCCACCAATCACGCGCCACATCGAAACGACAGCTATCATTGTAGAGACTCAAAACGGGCCAATCACATTCATCTCCGTCTATCGCAGTCCACGTCACATTCTTGACATTGATGACGCAAGAGAATTGTTACGGACGCCAGGCCGACTTTTTATCGCCGGCGATCTGAATTCAAAACATGCCGCCTGGAATTCTCTCGTAACAAATATGAGTGGCCGCCTCCTATTGCAGGCAACGGAAGAAGCAAACGCGTACGTTTGTGGCCCCGAAGAACCGACGTGTTTTCCATCACGCGGCCGACCTGACATAATTGACATCTCCATCACTAAAGGCATTCCACATTTCATGACCGCAGAAGTAGTGCATGCATTAAACTCAAATCATCTACCCGTCATTTTCACCCTTCACGTCACACCTGTACAGCACCCAGGCCGCCTAAATCTACGACGCACGAACTGGGACTCATTCCGTGAACATGTCACATTTTCAATAGATGTAATTCAAGACGAAGACGACATCACTGAACAATCGATCACTGCATTCACCGACACCATCACAGAAGCATTGAATCTTTCGACACCGCCACCTAAGCCGCCGCATTTACCGACACCAGGACTGCCGCAACACATTCTCGATTCAATACGACGGCGCAACAGACTATGCAGAGAATGGCGACTAACACGAAATCCGCAGCTCAAGAGACAAATTAACCAGTTACGACGCGAAATTAAGGCAGCACTCATCGACTACAGAAACCAGCAGTGGGCAGCTAAACTACGCGCCTTCACACCCGATCCTATGCATTGGCACATGATAAAATTCTTCACAAATCGCAGGACCACAATACCGCCGCTCCAGACACAAGACAGGACCGCATACAGACCGGAAGACAAGGCCAACATGCTCGCTGACACTTTTGAACAGAACTTTCAACCGCAAAACGACAGAGTTGACCAACAGAGAGTCGAACGAATTGAAAGAGAGGCTGACGAACTACTCCGCACGTATGATGACGACGAAGACGAAGAGGAAAATGAAATAACACCTACCACCGCAAGAGAAGTTCAGGCTGCCATACGGATGCTACCGCCGAACAAGGCCCCCGGCGTTGACGACATACAAGGTCGTGTACTCAAACAACTCCCGTGGACAGCGATCGTACGACTTGCAGCCATCTTCAACTGGATTTTCACCTCATCTACATACCCATCACAGTGGAAACATTCAATAGTAGTCGCCGTACCTAAACCTGGAAAAGACAGACGTCATCCGCAGAACTATCGACCAATCAGCCTGTTACCACACATCAGTAAACTGTTCGAACGCATATTTCTTGCACGACTCCAGAACGTCATCACCAGAACAGAAGCTTTACCGCAAGAACAATTTGGATTTCGCAGTGGCCACAGCACAACACAACAAATTCTCCGAGTAGTACATTACATCATTGAAGCATTCAATCGAAAAGAATTTTGTGGTGCAGTCCTTCTTGATGTGACCAAAGCGTTCGACACAGTATGGCATAAAGGACTCATCTGGAAACTTCATCACCTGCACTTTCCGAAACCATTCATTCGCCTACTCGCCTCATACCTGCAAGGACGTACTTTCGCTGTCAGGATGGATGACGCACTATCGACGCCACGACAAATCAACGCCGGGGTACCCCAAGGATCGGTCCTTGGGCCGATCCTCTACTCACTATTCACGACCGACATACCGACGCAACCACGAGTAGAAAAAGCAATCTACGCCGATGACACTGTAATCTACACACGCAGCCGCTGGAGAGAAGTTTTGGTGCCGCGGTTGCAGAGCGCACTGAATTCACTTGAACAATGGGCAGCAAAATGGCGGATAACATTCAACCCGACGAAGACACAGGCGGTGATTTTCACTAGGAAGAAGACAATGCCAGCTCGTCACCTCCGACTTTACAACACGCAGCTGCCGTGGGACACATCAGCACGGTATCTCGGCGTCATTCTCGACAAACGACTAACATGGAAACTACAAATTGACGACGTCAGAGCAAAAATCAACCAACGACTCGGCGCATTGTATCCACTCATCAATGAGACTTCCGACTTATCCATAGAAAACGGCCTCCTGATTTTTAGGATGTACATCAGACCGGTAATGGATTATGCCAGTGAAGTATGGGGATGTGCGGCAAAGACCCACATCCAGAGACTACAGTCACTACAAAACAAAATCCTACGACGAGTTTTTCATGTTCATTCGCAATTTCCACATCGATATCTACAAGACGCCGCGGACGAAAAAGAAGTACTACAGAGACATAAGGACCAAGCACGAAGATTTTACGACCGTGCACACGACGCAGATAACCCACTCATTAGACAATTGACGGAACCACAACCGGCGAGGGACAGATACAGAAGACCGATAGCATTACTTGACCGCTGATGAAGCAAGAAGCCTAAAACATGACCTCTCTCAGCCTGAAAAAACGGGCTCCGCAGTAAAAAGCTCCAAAAAGTAAAAATAAAAAACTCCGCAAAAACAAGAAAGTCACACTCCCGTCCCACAAACACACAAGACACTGCTCAATAAAGATGACCAAATTTTCACACATGTTCCCCAGAAGAAGCAGGCAATGCTAACAAGTAAATCCTGCAATAAAATAGCTGTAAAACTTAGCCATAAGAAAGTGGACGGAGCGCTTGCTACCGCCCAACGTCCGACAGCCTGTGCGGAGCAGCCCCAAACCTGCGCCACAACCGCCCGCGCCTTTCAAACCACCGAGGATGGGGCTACACACAGCCACACCACAGTCGCCAACCAGTCGCCACGGCAGCGCCGCAAACCACGGCCAAACTGCAGCTACCGCGCGCTACAGCCTGGGTCGGCCCGCCGAGAATCGCCGCCCCCGCCCAAATGCCGCCCCCACAGCCCCAGCCGACGACCCGCCACAATGGCCAAACCTTCGGCAAAACTCCCACACCGTCGCCGCGGCAGCCCGGCCAGCGCGGCCGGCGCCACAGCCACACAAGCCGAGGCGTGCGGCGATGACGGCCGTGCAAACGCGCCTCCGCCGCCCCATCGCCTTCCGTCGCCCTCCCGCCGTTTCCCGATCGGCCCGCAGCCGTCGGGCCACATCGCGCGCCGTCCTCCTCCTCTCGCCCGCCAACATTCACAGCCGTTTCTCAACAATTGCCCGCCGCAAACGGACGCCGCCTGCGCAACAGGCGCCGCCGCCCCTCGCCGCTTCCGACCCAACCCCTCGACCGAGGCAAACCGCAATCCGAATCTACAGACCAACCCAATCTGCCGTCAAGCACACACGACAGCCGACCTTACACGTTACGCGTTACACATTACGTTTACACGTCTACGTTAGGTTAGGTTAGGTGGACGTGGGTTAGGTTAAGGGGACTTGGGTTAGGTTAAGCGTCAAACTTAGGTTAAGCATTCAAACACGTCAGGCGTCAGAGGTTAGGTTAGGTTAGGTTAGGTTAGGTTACACGTTAGGTTAAGGGGTCAGTGCTAGGTTAAGAAGCGTCAAACGTAGGTTAAAAAAAAGCGTTCAAACGTGAGGCGTGAGCCGGACAGCTTACCTTACGTAGACGTTAGGGGCTCACAGGCTGAGCTCACCTCGCCACACCACAGGTTAGGTTCGGTTCGGTTCGGTTCGGTTCGGTTCGCTCGGCTCAGCGTAAAGCGCCGAGGTCAGGGTTACGTTCGTTCACCTTCGGGCGCCACACTTTCGGTTGAAAGGTCGCGACGGGACGACGTCGGCAGGCACGCCGCAAACGAACAAAAACGTACAGACGACGTCGGAAACCGCCGACAGACGGGGGAGCAGCACGACCACGACCAGACACCGAGCGCGAACGAGACACACGCGAACCACCCCCACCGGCCAAAGGGCACCACACAACAACCCAGAGCACCACGTGTCGACACCAGAGCAACCCGCCGCTCACGCGACATGGCTGGCACCGAAGGGCAACCGCCCGCAACTGCGCTTTCCGCGCCGGCCCGGATGCACGTCGTGCTACAACAACACCACTACCGTACACAGCCGCTGTTCACAACATCACTATCAATGGCGCGCCCGCGGCTCGCCGCCGTCGCAGTCGCAGCCCCAACGCCAGCACTTTTGCACCACCATTCACACGCACCGCAACACAGCTCGCCGACACAGCCGAACAAAACAAACACCACACAACAACAGCAACAACGCCGCCGCCTCCACTTGTGCCGGCGACCCACCCCGCCGATGGCGCACCTTTCGCCAGCCGGCAATCGACACACACGCACCCACCCACCGGGGCCCAGTGCAAAAAAAAACACACAAAAACCAAACAACACAAACGACACGGGAAGCGCACACCGCCACTTCGCGCGCACGCCACCAACCAGTCGTCGTCTCAAAATAACAAACACAAACAAAATAAACTAACAACTAGGGCAACACAAAACAAAAACGCCTCGCACGAACCGCCCACAAAAAGGACAAGCACACGCACAGCCTCTGCTGACGACCACGACGCAGCGGCACGCTGCTCCTGTCCCGCGCCCCGCGCCCCGCGCCCCACTCGATTCACAACTCACGCGACACCGTCATCGACGGGCTCGCTTCCCGCAACCTACCACCTTTCCGCCACGACGCACAGCCCCAGCCCCACCCGACGACTGCACTTTCACCACCGCCTCCCCCTTCCCCCCCAAAACACACACACACACACACACACACACACAGCCAGCCAAAAACGCACTCGCGACCCACACATGCACGTGCATCGGCACACGCCAACCAGTCAACGTCGACAACCACACGCAAGGCTCGAAACGAAAACGAAACCGGCGTCCTTCCACGTTGCCATCAAGCTACGCGACACAAGACACAAGGAACCAACACAACAGCCGGCCCCACTAATTCCCACTCTCACGCCGCAAAAAGCACACCGAAACCGCCAAACACGCACGCACATTCCCCTTCGCACTGACACCACCGACCGGCTCGCTACCACACACCTCTCGGCAGCCGTTTCACGCCAATTCGCCACACCGCCCACACAGTCGACAAGCGCCCGCCCTGTACGGCACACGCAACGACGCAGCGCAGCAAAGGGCGCCCGCAACACATACCTCTCCGCCGCCCGACGCGCCAACCGCCACACCACACCGCCAGCCACTCGCAAATTGTGCACTGCCACCAGCCACACGTCCAACACGCCGCGCCGCCTCCGGCCACCCGCCAGGGGGCGCTCACGTCCGCGACAACAGCGCGGCCCGCCGGGCCGGGCCGGGCCGGGCCGGGCCGAACCGAACCGAGCCGCCGCTGCTCTGCACTCGGCACGGCCACACCCTGCTGCAGACCGGGCTCGTCCCTCTGTACGCGTCTGCCTGCGCATCAACACAACACGACCTTTTTTTTTTTTTTTTCTCTCTCTACCGCCATCCCTCCTTCTCGCGTTTTACTCGTTGTTGCAGCAGCGGCGCACACCTACACATCCACAGCCCCAGCCGAGCCGGCCTCACCTCAGGGCCCGCCGCCAGCGTCTCCTCCTCGGGCACAGGTGCGGTGCTGTGGCCGCCCATCCAACCGCATTGCTGGCCGTCCAGCCACCAGGCGTTCCCACTGCCGCGAGCCACGCCGCGCACCGACCCTGCTGCAGAAAACGAAGCATAGCCAGAGACCGACCGATACACAAAGCAAGCCGTCGCCTCGCCTCTTGTCCTTCCTGCCTTCCTTCCGCCCCCGCCCTTCTCACACCACCGCCTCTCCACTTTCGCCCCCCCCCCTCCTTTTTTTTTTTTTTTTTTTTTTTTTTTGTTTTCTTCTTTCTTTCTTTCTTTCTTTGGCCCTCTCTCCTTCCCGCCATGGCGGTTACGGCACCGCCTGCAGCGGCAGATTTTTTGCGCCCACACGCCTACTCCTACCACCATTAACCTTGCCCTGCCCTGCCCTGCCCATCAACGTCGCAGTCGAACCGACGCTTGCCAACACACTGCCCACGTTCCTTTCTCTTTTCGGCCTACGCCCATTACGCGCCGCCGCCACAGCACCTTCCCTTCCCACAACACACCGACGTCATCACACGCACCCAAAACAGGGGCCACGACCGTGTTCCTCGCCCACTCCCATCCCGCACGGTACGCACATTCCCAACTACTACCGCGCACCCTCCCTTTCCAATCTGTGTGTCTCTGTGTCTGTGTCCTGTCCGCGCGTGACGCCTCTCAACATCCGCCGTCCCCCGTCCCGTTTTCGCCCCCATGCCGTCGTCGCGCCGCCTCCGCCCCTGTCCGCCCCGCACCACACCATACACCGCTGCTTGTCCCGGCCGTTGCCACCAAAGGCGCCGACCGCAAACGCGCCACGCCGCAGCCCCCGTGCGTCTCGCGCTCGCTTGCATCTCCGTGCCGACGCTGCCTCTCTTCCCGCTCGCACTCGACCTCGACAACACAGTCTTTGGCTCCGCCACTGCGTGTTCCGGTGGTACGCACGCTGCAACACGTATGTATTCATTACCAGAGCGATGGCGAGGCATGACAGCATCTCTGTCTGACCAGAGAGTTCTTTATCGCTGCTAGTCGGCGCTTGGACCGCGCCAGACGACAGTAGTGGCACGCACCGGGTCGCCAGGAACAGTTGTTATATATATATTGTAGCGCGAGTCGGGACAGGTAGTAGTCGGTCGACAGTAGTAGCGGGTGGACGGTTGTACTGAGCGGGCGTCGGCGGCGTGCTCTGCTCGTCTCGCGACTCTGGTCACGGTTCGGGACGATGTATAGTCTATTGTGTTATAATCAAAAGGTGGTGTGACGCTGCATTGCGCAAATCTGATAACGTATGTTCATTGTACTTATTTTGTTCAACAACGAAAGCCCCACTATTACTTTTTTTCTAAAGTAACTTTTGTCTCTTAACGAAAAACATTCACTTTTTAAAGACCACTTCCTATGGCATTTCCCTCCAAGGAGTGCAATTAATTACCAGCCAGCACTCATTCATTGCACACAGCTGTGTAAGGGGTATCTACGATTGAGGAGCGGATATAAATGCAATTTTTTGTTTTTTTTGTTTTTTTTTGTGTGTGTGTGTGTTGTAACCTCCCAGCAAAATTTAAAATAATGGACAATGTTATTTACGGATGCTAATGGACATTGCGCTAATTGTAACCTCGCCCACAATGAGAGGTATTGAAAATGGCAACACAAATGTGAAATTCGCAATCTGACTCAAATATAAAGTCTTCACACAACATTTAAAAAAGTCCGTTCAGTGACACGAAACTTCAATTAAACCGAAATATCGGTCTTTGGCCCTGTGCAAAACAATCAGAATTAAAGTCTTACCTCCGAATAAATGGATGTCACATTTCTGCTCTGGTTGTTGCGCAGCGCTTGGAGGAACTGCATTTGCAAATAATAATATTCTCTTTTTTTGTGATTTTAGTGACATTTTCCTTCAAAGAAGTGGAATGAAATGTGAAGTGCAACGAACTCTTTAGTTCAATAACAAATTAAATGTTTGAAAAATGCTTTTGAAATAAAAATTATTATTGGGGAACTTGTTGGAGAATAATTACAATAAATACAATTTTTCATTATCTAATGATTATATTAATTAACAGTATACCTTATTCACCATCTTGACCAGTGTTGCCGACCGCCTACATCACACAACCGCACTCGGCTGCTACTACTGACCGACCGCTCTGCATGACGACTATTAGCGTACTGCACGCGACGACTACTGACAGAGTACAGCCCTCAACTACACAGAGCTACGGACTCGCAACGACTACTGACAGACTGACTGACTGAGAACCGCTCGCAACACTCGCGCAGTCCAGCGCAAACTCTCTGGTCACAGATGCTACAATGTCTCGCCATCGCTACTATGTTACATACGTGTTTCAGTGTCTTTTTCATTGGGGTAACGATCTTTGGCTCTTTTTATTCTGAATACAGGGCCAAAGGTCAACGCTGCTGCCCTTATACAATTTATCAGGTTTCATTATGTCTGTTGCAATGTTACATACGGTTCACTCTTTCATTAATATTATCGTTGGGTTTGTTTTGTAGGGACGTTAACATTCTGGCACATTTTTATTATCATCGGACTCTCTGCTATTTGTGCAGGGAGGTTATACCTGGGTCCATTTCCATTTACATTTTAATATTGATAGACTTTTTGTTTTCTTTTTTGTTTCTTGTTGTTTTTCCTTCTTTTTTTTTTGTTGTTTTTTTTTTTTGTTTGTTTTGTTTTTCCCGCTCTCACCACCACCGCCGCATCACGCCTTCCGTTTTCTTGGTTTCTTTTCTGTTCTTCAACTGCTTCAACATCACCGCGCCCCATTTCCACACCACAGCCATCATCAGCCTCCAAGACGGGCGGGCGCAGTGTGCCATTTCCGGCGCACAAGCACACCCGTACGGTACTCTCCTCGCCCCCACGCCACCAACAACACAGCGACCACGCGGCTTTCAGGCACGGCACGGCACGGCACGGCACGGCACCGGCGAAATGCGCCGCCCCCGCCCCTCCGCGCATCCGTCCGTCTCGCCACGTTCACTGACAGCCGCGTCTGCGGCTACAACACAACACCGCTCCCCTCCCTGGCAACTCACATTGTTTTTCTCCTCCTCTTTTGCACAAACCACAACGCCGAGCACAGGCGCAAGCCACCCACACCGCGCCCCTCCCCGTCCCGTCTTTGGCCGCCGCTCCTCGTTTGCCCCCTCCCATCTCCCGAAATGCCATGCCAGCAGCGTTACGCATGCCCCTCCCCTGTCCACACAACACTACCGCCTAACGAACAGCCTTTTCCGGGCCACATCCAGGGCACGCCCACCTCCAAACACTGCCAATTCACGGACGCACACACACACACACACACACACACACACACACACTCACTCACTTTCTCGACACCTTTCTGTACGGAGGGTGCGTCATCTCGACCGTGACAGAGTGACGGCAACTATCGACGATCCATTTCCCCCCACTGGTAAAACATGTCCACTAACACCTACATACATCATTCAAGTACACAGACAATAGCATACACACAATGGGAGGGCACACGAACATGGACGGCACGGCACTGTCATACACTCTTCCTCAGCACCATATCAACAAACGTTACGTACATCCGGGAAAGCGAAAGCGAACGCGAAAGCGAAAGCGAAATGAAAGCAAAAGCAAAGGCAAAGCCCAATGCAGCCGTCAAAGGTAACGTTCACCACGGCAGACACTTGCAGCCGCGCCGCCGTTAAACGCATTTCAGTGCGGCTCCAATACGCCTCCGACACGGGAACGTTCCGTTGCTCTACGAATGCGTTTCTCCCCTTTTTCCCTTCCTCTCTCTTTTGCCCCCCCTCCTTGCACTCTTGCCTCATTCCTCACGTTCTGCCCAGACATTCGACCGATCAAAGTCAACCTTTCGTTACCGTTCTCAGCGCGACGGTGTACAACAGTATGACGGGTGTGCCCAAGACTTCGGTTCAGTTGCGTGACGCCGGTCTATCGCGCCGATCGACAGTTACTCAGGGGGCGACGGATCGGACCACGTCACCGACACACAAAACACTTTCAAACAAACAAATACATACCGGATGGACACAGACAAACACGTGTACAGACATTCGCCAAACAAACGACCGCCGCCGCCGCCGTCGTCGTCGTCTAGCGTGCATCTTGAATGACGACATCGGTGTGCGTGCGTCGTACGCAATCAGTCAGACACGGCTATCAAACATCAGAGTCGAATGGTACATCATCGTGCGTGTCGCCGTACACGTACAGTACAATACAACAACAATGCGTCTTAATGGCACGTTCATTTCAACGTCACTCACACACCTCCACGCTGCACTTACGTCGCACCATTGTCAAACTCGGCGTACAGCAAAGGGAATAGTGGGCGGCAAAAAAAACCAAACAAAAACATTTCACATTTCACCCTCGCCATGTATGATGTGCAAAAAAACAAACCCGCAAACGGCCGTCGTTACGGTGACACAAAAGTCGCCGATCACACTGTCCCCCCCTCGCAGACGGGTAACACACACACACCAACAACACCAATGGGTCAAAAACCACGCCAACGAGGCGTGCCACCATTCCACGCCACGGCGACCAACCTCGTGGCCGTACCCCGCGCAACACGCTTTGACGCGCCCCCCCCCCACCCACAATCAAAATGCACACATACATCACAGCCGTCCACACAAACAACAACAACAACAACAACAATTCCGCCCTTCCCGCAAAAGGCAAGTTGGTGGCCCTGAAAAGGGCCGTTTTGCCGCTCTCGCAACGGAGGAGCCTTCTCCATCCTTCCTTCCATTCCAGAGCCACCTCCTTACTTGGAGCTCGTGTACTTGGTCACCGCCTTCGTGCCCTCGCTCACGGCGTGCTTGGCCAGCTCGCCAGGCAGCAACAGCCGCACAGCGGTCTGGATCTCGCGGGACGTGATGGTCGAGCGCTTGTTGTAGTGCGCCAGGCGAGAAGCCTCGGCCGCAATGCGCTCGAAAATGTCGTTCACGAAGCTGTTCATGATGCTCATCGCCTTCGACGAGATGCCCGTGTCAGGGTGCACCTGCTTCAGCACCTTGTAGATGTAGATGGCATAGCTCTCCTTCCTCTTGCGCTTCTTCTTCTTGTCGCCCTTCGAAATGTTCTTCTGCGCCTTGCCAGCCTTCTTGGCGGCCTTCCCGCTAGTCTTGGGCGGCATCTCGAACCAACGTACGGCAGCAGCAACACCAGTAGCAAGCGCTCCGCTCTAGTCAGCGTCTCCCCACACAGTGGCACCCGCCGCCAGCCGCCGCCGCACCTTTACCAGCTCGCCCTGTTGCGGCCGCCGACCAATGGGGCGCGCGCGCAACCGGCCGCCGCACCCGAGCCCATAAAGCACCCCCACCCCGGCTGCGCCGGCACGCGCCTTCGACTGCGTGTGGCACGACGGCCTCGTGTACAAACTTTTTGCGCACGGGGTACCGACGTCGCACGTAGTCCTGCTGAGCTCGTATCTCTCGGGACGCACTTTCCACGTCAGAGCAGATGGAGGCACTTCCACCGACCGGCAGATTCGAGCGGGGGTGCCGCAGGGGTCGGTCCTCGGCCCCCTGCTGTACTCCCTGTACACCGCCGACGCCCCGCGGGTGGCACGCGTGGAGTTGGCACTTTATGCCGACGACACGGCGTTGTTCACCCGCAGCATGAATGCGGCCGAGATGCGCCGTCGCCTCCAGCTCGGATGTGACGTCCTGGGCGCCTGGTCCACGAAATGGCGCTTGAAGTTCAACGCTGCGAAGAGTCAGGCTGTCATCTTCAGCAGAAAGAGGCTGCCACCGGACCTACCGCCGGTCACGATCATGGGGGGCCCCATCCCCTGGTCGCGGACCGGCACCTACCTCGGGGTGACATTGGACAGACACCTGACGTGGCTGCCACACATCCGTGACGTCCGAGGGCGGGCAGTGGGGCGCCTTCGTGCGCTTTACCCACTGCTCAACCCGTCATCGACTCTCCCTCCACGCCATGGCCTCACCATGTACCTGTCCCTTGTTCGGCCGGTACTGGAATACGCGGCTGTGGTGTGGGGTAACGCGGCCGCGACGCACATTGCGACGCTCCAACGACTGCAAAACAGGGCGCTGCGACTAGCGCTCCACAAGCCACCTCGCTATCCGACGAGGCTGCTCCATGAAGAAGCTGGGATCCCCTTCCTCCGGGATCGCTTCCGGCAAATCGCCCGGCAGTTCTACAGCAATGCAGAACGGTCTGGCAGCCGCTTGATTCGTGGTCTGGGCCGCCAGGTCCACCACAGGCCAACGACTCGTTGGCCAGATCTACTGCGAGAGTAATTATCTCTCGCCGCCCGATGTCGAAACAGAGGGCGTCACAATGAACGACGCCCAGTGAGGACAGCTCACCCTGTTAGGTCCACTGCACCCACTAACGAGGTCCCCGCAGGAACAGCAGCTCCGCTGCTTAGACTGCCTTTACACCTGGCTTCTGTAGCCAGAGTTTTAATGCGAGTGCGAGTGCGCCGGCACGCACTCCGCTGCTCGACTCGCTGCCGCTCGCACCGGTCGTTTTCGTTTCCGTTTCGTGTGCACCGTCGCTAGCCCATCGCCATGTCCGGACGCGGAAAGGGAGGCAAAGTCAAGGGCAAGTCAAAGTCCCGCTCAAGCAGGGCTGGGCTCCAGTTCCCGGTCGGCAGAATCCACCGCCTCCTGCGCAAGGGAAACTACGCAGAGCGCGTCGGCGCCGGGGCGCCCGTCTACCTCGCCGCCGTCATGGAGTACCTCGCGGCTGAGGTGCTCGAGCTGGCCGGAAACGCGGCCCGCGACAACAAGAAGACGCGCATCATCCCGCGCCACCTGCAGCTTGCCATCCGCAACGACGAGGAGCTCAACAAGCTCCTGTCGGGCGTCACCATCGCACAGGGTGGTGTCCTGCCCAACATCCAGGCCGTCCTGCTGCCAAAGAAGACCGAGAAGAAGGCCTAAAGGAGGCCAGGCAATCGCAGCGCCGCGTGCTCCCCTGCACGCAACGCGCTTTGCCGGCTCGGCTCGGCCCACAACAATCGGCCCTTTTCAGGGCCACCACACACACCTACGTCCAAAGCAAAATTTCAGTCGTCCTCGCCGCACCTTGTTTTGTTTTAACTTTGCACTGTCACAGCACAGCCGCCGCCGGCGCACGTCCGCCATCTTGTCGTCCACACAGCCCGTGTGGCCCAACACACACACACACACACACACACACACACACACACACACACGCACGCACATTTTGCACGGTCGCAGTCGCCTTCCAAACCGACAAACGGCAGCAATAATGACCATTGTTAAAGGGAGGCGTGTCGACACACCGCCCTCCACTCCCGCGCGCAACGGCCGTCGACACGAACGAAACAGCTGATCCGGCCGCCTATGCCCACACGCCTTGCCTCGGAAACCCCAACGCCGCCGCAAACAAACACACAGAGCCAAACCACGCAAGCAAATAATCACCGCCTCTCGCACAACAACACACAGCCCGCCATCTCCGTCGCGATCGATACAAAGACACACAATAACAAACACACAAACGAAGCAGCTCCACACACAGCCAGCCACATGACACGTTTCCTTTCCTTCTCCCCTCCCAGTCACATCACGTCGCTCAAACGGAAAGAAAGAAAGAAACAAACAAACAACACAGCGCACACACGCAGCAACAACACAGACTCTTTCGCACTTTTCAACTTCCGAACAGTGTGGTGGCCCTGAAAAGGGCCGTTTTCTAGTCTCTCCCACCCACAAGCACGGCCGCGGGAAGGCCAGCGCCCGCTGCGACGCAGCCTAACCGCCGAAACCGTACAGGGTGCGCCCCTGCCTCTTCAGGGCGTACACCACGTCCATGGCCGTCACAGTCTTGCGCTTGGCGTGCTCAGTGTACGTCACCGCGTCGCGGATCACGTTCTCCAGGAACACCTTCAGCACCCCGCGGGTCTCCTCGTAGATCAGACCAGAGATGCGCTTCACGCCGCCCCTGCGAGCCAGGCGGCGGATGGCGGGCTTCGTGATGCCCTGGATGTTGTCGCGCAACACCTTGCGGTGCCGCTTGGCGCCACCCTTGCCGAGCCCCTTTCCTCCCTTGCCGCGGCCTGTCATCCTTCCTTCCTCGGGCAAAGCAAAACGTGCACAAACAGCAGCTGCAGCGGCTGGCGAGTCGGTTACGGTCTGCGCCCAGCGCGCCCGCCGCCCCCCTATATAGACTCTGGCCCGCCCTCCCCCCACCACGCGCAACCGAGGGCATATAAGCGCAGCACGGAGGCGCGCGGGCCCGTTGTCAAGGCAGCACCGGACGCCGCGCCGCACCTAACCTCCACGCACGCCGCTCCGCTACCGCTACCGCTACCGCTACCGCCATGGCCCGCACAAAGCAAACGGCCCGCAAGTCCACCGGCGGAAAGGCGCCGCGCAAACAGCTCGCCACCAAGGCGGCGAGGAAGAGCGCGCCCGCCACCGGAGGCGTCAAGAAGCCCCACCGCTACAGGCCGGGCACCGTCGCCCTGCGAGAAATCAGGCGCTACCAGAAGAGCACGGAGCTGCTCATCCGCAAGCTGCCATTCCAGCGCCTAGTGCGCGAGATCGCCCAGGACTTCAAGACCGACCTGCGCTTCCAGAGCTCCGCAGTCATGGCCCTGCAGGAGGCCAGCGAGGCCTACCTCGTCGGCCTCTTCGAAGACACCAACCTGTGTGCAATCCACGCCAAGCGCGTCACCATCATGCCCAAGGACATCCAGCTCGCGCGCCGCATCCGCGGCGAGCGCGCCTAAACCGCGCCGCGGCACCGCACCGCACAAACAAAAACGGCCCTTTTCAGGGCCACTAACATCTCTCCGTCGCGAGCAAACTTTGTCGGTCGCCTGCCTCTCGCCCCGCAACCCAAAAAAAACAAAAACCACCACTTCCCGTCCGTCCGCCACACCCGCTCACTCTGCCTGCCTGCCTGCCTGCTAGCAGCGCGCAACAATCACACATCATCCCTCCCCGGCGCTCAAAGCGCACAATACCCAACGGCCGACGTCACACCGCACGGGTGGCTGGCTGGCCGGCCGCCGCTTTCGTTTCGAAAACAAAAAAAACCCGCACTCCACTCCGACGGCCAACGGCCAGGCAGGCGCGCTCGCTCGCTCGCTCTCTCTACACGCCACCGAAATCCCCGCCGACTCCTTCCACATCTCAACGTGCCCCCCGTTGCAAAACATAACACACACAAAGGAACAAAACAAAGACCAGACACGACTAGACAAGACAGACATCCGAGAAGAACGAACGCAGGCAAGCCAACCAACGTATTCAAACAAAACAACGTGACAGAAAACCAACCGTCGGCCGCCGCCACAAACACGGCGACAATCAACCACGACAACAACAACACCGCTTACCGCTACCGCTACCGCCGCCCACACCCGCCACCGACCCCCGCAATCCAACCACCACGGCAAGCAAACAGCATCCCCACGGGCATACAGAAACGCCAGACAGACACCCACACCAAACGCAACACGACAATCAAAACCTTCCCCGACGTGCTTTGATGGCCCTGAGAAGGGCCGTTTTGGGCCGCGCGTCTCTTGCGCGCCACTAGACGACGACGGGGGGTGGGGACGACGGAGTCAAGCGCCAAACCCTTCCTTTCTCCCATCTCTTTCTCCTCTACTCTACTTCTTCTTCTTGGGCGAAGCCTTCGCCTTAGACGGCGTCGTCGCCTTCTTCGGGCGCGGCGCCTTCGGCTTCTTCGTCGGAACCTTGGCGGCCTTCTTCGCCTTCGACGGCGACTTGGCCTTGGCCGGCTTGGCCGCAGCCGCCTTCTTCGCACCCGCGGGAGCGGCCGACGCCGCAGACGCCTTCTTGGCGGCGCCCGCCTTCCGACCGGTCGCCGCCTTCACGCCACCAGCCTTCTTTGCGCCGGCCGCACGGGCGCCCTTCTTCTCCTTGCTGGCCGGAGCGGCGCGCTTCTTCTTGGCACCGCCAGCACGAGCCTTGCCGCCCTCGGCCGCCCCCCCGCCGCCGGCGCCGGCAAGCTTGAACGAGCCGGACGCGCCCTTCCCCTTCGTCTGCACCAGCTCGCCCGCCACGACGGCCGACTTGAGGTACTTCTTGATAAACGGCGCCAGCTTCTCCGCGTCCAGCTTGTAGTGCGCGGCTATGTACTTCTTGATCGCCTGCAGCGACGACCCGCCGCGCTCCTTCAGACTCTTGATGGCGGCCGTCACCATCTCAGAGGTGCGCGGGTGCGCAGGCTTGGCGCGCGGCTTCTTCGCAGACGACGCAGACTTGGCCTTCTTCGTAGTGCCGGTGGCGGCGGGTGCCGCAGCAGTCTCGTTCGTAGCCGCCTGATCTGCCATTTCGACGACGCGCGTAACACACAGCGAGAGCGAGAGCGAGCGGGACGGCAGGCAGGCACGCAAGCACAGCACAGCAGCAGAGCAGAGAATCACAAGGCCCAGCCAGTGTCGCGGGCGGGCGCGGACGGCCGAGAGAGCGGCCGCCACTCTGCGCGCCGCCGCGCCGCGCCTCCCGCGCTTGCTACCGCCCAACGTCCGACAGCCTGTGCGGAGCAGCCCCAAACCTGCGCCACAACCGCCCGCGCCTTTCAAACCACCGAGGATGGGGCTACACACAGCCACACCACAGTCGCCAACCAGTCGCCACGGCAGCGCCGCAAACCACGGCCAAACTGCAGCTACCGCGCGCTACAGCCTGGGTCGGCCCGCCGAGAATCGCCGCCCCCGCCCAAATGCCGCCCCCACAGCCCCAGCCGACGACCCGCCACAATGGCCAAACCTTCGGCAAAACTCCCACACCGTCGCCGCGGCAGCCCGGCCAGCGCGGCCGGCGCCACAGCCACACAAGCCGAGGCGTGCGGCGATGACGGCCGTGCAAACGCGCCTCCGCCGCCCCATCGCCTTCCGTCGCCCTCCCGCCGTTTCCCGATCGGCCCGCAGCCGTCGGGCCACATCGCGCGCCGTCCTCCTCCTCTCGCCCGCCAACATTCACAGCCGTTTCTCAACAATTGCCCGCCGCAAACGGACGCCGCCTGCGCAACAGGCGCCGCCGCCCCTCGCCGCTTCCGACCCAACCCCTCGACCGAGGCAAACCGCAATCCGAATCTACAGACCAACCCAATCTGCCGTCAAGCACACACGACAGCCGACCTTACACGTTACGCGTTACACATTACGTTTACACGTCTACGTTAGGTTAGGTTAGGTGGACGTGGGTTAGGTTAAGGGGACTTGGGTTAGGTTAAGCGTCAAACTTAGGTTAAGCATTCAAACACGTCAGGCGTCAGAGGTTAGGTTAGGTTAGGTTAGGTTAGGTTAGGTTACACGTTAGGTTAAGGGGTCAGTGCTAGGTTAAGAAGCGTCAAACGTAGGTTAAAAAAAAGCGTTCAAACGTGAGGCGTGAGCCGGACAGCTTACCTTACGTAGACGTTAGGGGCTCACAGGCTGAGCTCACCTCGCCACACCACAGGTTAGGTTCGGTTCGGTTCGGTTCGGTTCGGTTCGCTCGGCTCAGCGTAAAGCGCCGAGGTCAGGGTTACGTTCGTTCACCTTCGGGCGCCACACTTTCGGTTGAAAGGTCGCGACGGGACGACGTCGGCAGGCACGCCGCAAACGAACAAAAACGTACAGACGACGTCGGAAACCGCCGACAGACGGGGGAGCAGCACGACCACGACCAGACACCGAGCGCGAACGAGACACACGCGAACCACCCCCACCGGCCAAAGGGCACCACACAACAACCCAGAGCACCACGTGTCGACACCAGAGCAACCCGCCGCTCACGCGACATGGCTGGCACCGAAGGGCAACCGCCCGCAACTGCGCTTTCCGCGCCGGCCCGGATGCACGTCGTGCTACAACAACACCACTACCGTACACAGCCGCTGTTCACAACATCACTATCAATGGCGCGCCCGCGGCTCGCCGCCGTCGCAGTCGCAGCCCCAACGCCAGCACTTTTGCACCACCATTCACACGCACCGCAACACAGCTCGCCGACACAGCCGAACAAAACAAACACCACACAACAACAGCAACAACGCCGCCGCCTCCACTTGTGCCGGCGACCCACCCCGCCGATGGCGCACCTTTCGCCAGCCGGCAATCGACACACACGCACCCACCCACCGGGGCCCAGTGCAAAAAAAAACACACAAAAACCAAACAACACAAACGACACGGGAAGCGCACACCGCCACTTCGCGCGCACGCCACCAACCAGTCGTCGTCTCAAAATAACAAACACAAACAAAATAAACTAACAACTAGGGCAACACAAAACAAAAACGCCTCGCACGAACCGCCCACAAAAAGGACAAGCACACGCACAGCCTCTGCTGACGACCACGACGCAGCGGCACGCTGCTCCTGTCCCGCGCCCCGCGCCCCGCGCCCCACTCGATTCACAACTCACGCGACACCGTCATCGACGGGCTCGCTTCCCGCAACCTACCACCTTTCCGCCACGACGCACAGCCCCAGCCCCACCTGACGACTGCACTTTCACCACCGCCTCCCCCTTCCCCCCCAAAACACACACACACACACACACACACACACAGCCAGCCAAAAACGCACTCGCGACCCACACATGCACGTGCATCGGCACACGCCAACCAGTCAACGTCGACAACCACACGCAAGGCTCGAAACGAAAACGAAACCGGCGTCCTTCCACGTTGCCATCAAGCTACGCGACACAAGACACAAGGAACCAACACAACAGCCGGCCCCACTAATTCCCACTCTCACGCCGCAAAAAGCACACCGAAACCGCCAAACACGCACGCACATTCCCCTTCGCACTGACACCACCGACCGGCTCGCTACCACACACCTCTCGGCAGCCGTTTCACGCCAATTCGCCACACCGCCCACACAGTCGACAAGCGCCCGCCCTGTACGGCACACGCAACGACGCAGCGCAGCAAAGGGCGCCCGCAACACATACCTCTCCGCCGCCCGACGCGCCAACCGCCACACCACACCGCCAGCCACTCGCAAATTGTGCACTGCCACCAGCCACACGTCCAACACGCCGCGCCGCCTCCGGCCACCCGCCAGGGGGCGCTCACGTCCGCGACAACAGCGCGGCCCGCCGGGCCGGGCCGGGCCGGGCCGGGCCGAACCGAACCGAGCCGCCGCTGCTCTGCACTCGGCACGGCCACACCCTGCTGCAGACCGGGCTCGTCCCTCTGTACGCGTCTGCCTGCGCATCAACACAACACGACCTTTTTTTTTTTTTTTTCTCTCTCTACCGCCATCCCTCCTTCTCGCGTTTTACTCGTTGTTGCAGCAGCGGCGCACACCTACACATCCACAGCCCCAGCCGAGCCGGCCTCACCTCAGGGCCCGCCGCCAGCGTCTCCTCCTCGGGCACAGGTGCGGTGCTGTGGCCGCCCATCCAACCGCATTGCTGGCCGTCCAGCCACCAGGCGTTCCCACTGCCGCGAGCCACGCCGCGCACCGACCCTGCTGCAGAAAACGAAGCATAGCCAGAGACCGACCGATACACAAAGCAAGCCGTCGCCTCGCCTCTTGTCCTTCCTGCCTTCCTTCCGCCCCCGCCCTTCTCACACCACCGCCTCTCCACTTTCGCCCCCCCCCTCCTTTTTTTTTTTTTTTTTTTTTTTTTGTTTTCTTCTTTCTTTCTTTCTTTCTTTGGCCCTCTCTCCTTCCCGCCATGGCGGTTACGGCACCGCCTGCAGCGGCAGATTTTTTGCGCCCACACGCCTACTCCTACCACCATTAACCTTGCCCTGCCCTGCCCTGCCCATCAACGTCGCAGTCGAACCGACGCTTGCCAACACACTGCCCACGTTCCTTTCTCTTTTCGGCCTACGCCCATTACGCGCCGCCGCCACAGCACCTTCCCTTCCCACAACACACCGACGTCATCACACGCACCCAAAACAGGGGCCACGACCGTGTTCCTCGCCCACTCCCATCCCGCACGGTACGCACATTCCCAACTACTACCGCGCACCCTCCCTTTCCAATCTGTGTGTCTCTGTGTCTGTGTCCTGTCCGCGCGTGACGCCTCTCAACATCCGCCGTCCCCCGTCCCGTTTTCGCCCCCATGCCGTCGTCGCGCCGCCTCCGCCCCTGTCCGCCCCGCACCACACCATACACCGCTGCTTGTCCCGGCCGTTGCCACCAAAGGCGCCGACCGCAAACGCGCCACGCCGCAGCCCCCGTGCGTCTCGCGCTCGCTTGCATCTCCGTGCCGACGCTGCCTCTCTTCCCGCTCGCACTCGACCTCGACAACACAGTCTTTGGCTCCGCCACTGCGTGTTCCGGTGGTACGCACGCTGCAACACGTATGTATTCATTACCAGAGCGATGGCGAGGCATGACAGCATCTCTGTCTGACCAGAGAGTTCTTTATCGCTGCTAGTCGGCGCTTGGACCGCGCCAGACGACAGTAGTGGCACGCACCGGGTCGCCAGGAACAGTTGTTATATATATATTGTAGCGCGAGTCGGGACAGGTAGTAGTCGGTCGACAGTAGTAGCGGGTGGACGGTTGTACTGAGCGGGCGTCGGCGGCGTGCTCTGCTCGTCTCGCGACTCTGGTCACGGTTCGGGACGATGTATAGTCTATTGTGTTATAATCAAAAGGTGGTGTGACGCTGCATTGCGCAAATCTGATAACGTATGTTCATTGTACTTATTTTGTTCAACAACGAAAGCCCCACTATTACTTTTTTTCTAAAGTAACTTTTGTCTCTTAACGAAAAACATTCACTTTTTAAAGACCACTTCCTATGGCATTTCCCTCCAAGGAGTGCAATTAATTACCAGCCAGCACTCATTCATTGCACACAGCTGTGTAAGGGGTATCTACGATTGAGGAGCGGATATAAATGCAATTTTTTGTTTTTTTTGTTTTTTTTTGTGTGTGTGTGTGTTGTAACCTCCCAGCAAAATTTAAAATAATGGACAATGTTATTTACGGATGCTAATGGACATTGCGCTAATTGTAACCTCGCCCACAATGAGAGGTATTGAAAATGGCAACACAAATGTGAAATTCGCAATCTGACTCAAATATAAAGTCTTCACACAACATTTAAAAAAGTCCGTTCAGTGACACGAAACTTCAATTAAACCGAAATATCGGTCTTTGGCCCTGTGCAAAACAATCAGAATTAAAGTCTTACCTCCGAATAAATGGATGTCACATTTCTGCTCTGGTTGTTGCGCAGCGCTTGGAGGAACTGCATTTGCAAATAATAATATTCTCTTTTTTTGTGATTTTAGTGACATTTTCCTTCAAAGAAGTGGAATGAAATGTGAAGTGCAACGAACTCTTTAGTTCAATAACAAATTAAATGTTTGAAAAATGCTTTTGAAATAAAAATTATTATTGGGGAACTTGTTGGAGAATAATTACAATAAATACAATTTTTCATTATCTAATGATTATATTAATTAACAGTATACCTTATTCACCATC
The DNA here is from genome assembly GCF_021461395.2 of Schistocerca americana. Classification (NCBI taxonomy): domain Eukaryota; kingdom Metazoa; phylum Arthropoda; class Insecta; order Orthoptera; family Acrididae; genus Schistocerca; species Schistocerca americana. The sequence goes on from NW_025725924.1 coordinate 182,354, forward strand.
TTGACCAGTGTTGCCGACCGCCTACATCACACAACCGCACTCGGCTGCTACTACTGACCGACCGCTCTGCATGACGACTATTAGCGTACTGCACGCGACGACTACTGACAGAGTACAGCCCTCAACTACACAGAGCTACGGACTCGCAACGACTACTGACAGACTGACTGACTGAGAACCGCTCGCAACACTCGCGCAGTCCAGCGCAAACTCTCTGGTCACAGATGCTACAATGTCTCGCCATCGCTACTATGTTACATACGTGTTTCAGTGTCTTTTTCATTGGGGTAACGATCTTTGGCTCTTTTTATTCTGAATACAGGGCCAAAGGTCAACGCTGCTGCCCTTATACAATTTATCAGGTTTCATTATGTCTGTTGCAATGTTACATACGGTTCACTCTTTCATTAATATTATCGTTGGGTTTGTTTTGTAGGGACGTTAACATTCTGGCACATTTTTATTATCATCGGACTCTCTGCTATTTGTGCAGGGAGGTTATACCTGGGTCCATTTCCATTTACATTTTAATATTGATAGACTTTTTGTTTTCTTTTTTGTTTCTTGTTGTTTTTCCTTCTTTTTTTTTTGTTGTTTTTTTTTTTTTGTTTGTTTTGTTTTTCCCGCTCTCACCACCACCGCCGCATCACGCCTTCCGTTTTCTTGGTTTCTTTTCTGTTCTTCAACTGCTTCAACATCACCGCGCCCCATTTCCACACCACAGCCATCATCAGCCTCCAAGACGGGCGGGCGCAGTGTGCCATTTCCGGCGCACAAGCACACCCGTACGGTACTCTCCTCGCCCCCACGCCACCAACAACACAGCGACCACGCGGCTTTCAGGCACGGCACGGCACGGCACGGCACGGCACCGGCGAAATGCGCCGCCCCCGCCCCTCCGCGCATCCGTCCGTCTCGCCACGTTCACTGACAGCCGCGTCTGCGGCTACAACACAACACCGCTCCCCTCCCTGGCAACTCACATTGTTTTTCTCCTCCTCTTTTGCACAAACCACAACGCCGAGCACAGGCGCAAGCCACCCACACCGCGCCCCTCCCCGTCCCGTCTTTGGCCGCCGCTCCTCGTTTGCCCCCTCCCATCTCCCGAAATGCCATGCCAGCAGCGTTACGCATGCCCCTCCCCTGTCCACACAACACTACCGCCTAACGAACAGCCTTTTCCGGGCCACATCCAGGGCACGCCCACCTCCAAACACTGCCAATTCACGGACGCACACACACACACACACACACACACACACACACACTCACTCACTTTCTCGACACCTTTCTGTACGGAGGGTGCGTCATCTCGACCGTGACAGAGTGACGGCAACTATCGACGATCCATTTCCCCCCACTGGTAAAACATGTCCACTAACACCTACATACATCATTCAAGTACACAGACAATAGCATACACACAATGGGAGGGCACACGAACATGGACGGCACGGCACTGTCATACACTCTTCCTCAGCACCATATCAACAAACGTTACGTACATCCGGGAAAGCGAAAGCGAACGCGAAAGCGAAAGCGAAATGAAAGCAAAAGCAAAGGCAAAGCCCAATGCAGCCGTCAAAGGTAACGTTCACCACGGCAGACACTTGCAGCCGCGCCGCCGTTAAACGCATTTCAGTGCGGCTCCAATACGCCTCCGACACGGGAACGTTCCGTTGCTCTACGAATGCGTTTCTCCCCTTTTTCCCTTCCTCTCTCTTTTGCCCCCCCTCCTTGCACTCTTGCCTCATTCCTCACGTTCTGCCCAGACATTCGACCGATCAAAGTCAACCTTTCGTTACCGTTCTCAGCGCGACGGTGTACAACAGTATGACGGGTGTGCCCAAGACTTCGGTTCAGTTGCGTGACGCCGGTCTATCGCGCCGATCGACAGTTACTCAGGGGGCGACGGATCGGACCACGTCACCGACACACAAAACACTTTCAAACAAACAAATACATACCGGATGGACACAGACAAACACGTGTACAGACATTCGCCAAACAAACGACCGCCGCCGCCGCCGTCGTCGTCGTCTAGCGTGCATCTTGAATGACGACATCGGTGTGCGTGCGTCGTACGCAATCAGTCAGACACGGCTATCAAACATCAGAGTCGAATGGTACATCATCGTGCGTGTCGCCGTACACGTACAGTACAATACAACAACAATGCGTCTTAATGGCACGTTCATTTCAACGTCACTCACACACCTCCACGCTGCACTTACGTCGCACCATTGTCAAACTCGGCGTACAGCAAAGGGAATAGTGGGCGGCAAAAAAAACCAAACAAAAACATTTCACATTTCACCCTCGCCATGTATGATGTGCAAAAAAACAAACCCGCAAACGGCCGTCGTTACGGTGACACAAAAGTCGCCGATCACACTGTCCCCCCCTCGCAGACGGGTAACACACACACACCAACAACACCAATGGGTCAAAAACCACGCCAACGAGGCGTGCCACCATTCCACGCCACGGCGACCAACCTCGTGGCCGTACCCCGCGCAACACGCTTTGACGCGCCCCCCCCCCACCCACAATCAAAATGCACACATACATCACAGCCGTCCACACAAACAACAACAACAACAACAACAATTCCGCCCTTCCCGCAAAAGGCAAGTTGGTGGCCCTGAAAAGGGCCGTTTTGCCGCTCTCGCAACGGAGGAGCCTTCTCCATCCTTCCTTCCATTCCAGAGCCACCTCCTTACCTGGAGCTCGTGTACTTGGTCACCGCCTTCGTGCCCTCGCTCACGGCGTGCTTGGCCAGCTCGCCAGGCAGCAACAGCCGCACAGCGGTCTGGATCTCGCGGGACGTGATGGTCGAGCGCTTGTTGTAGTGCGCCAGGCGAGAAGCCTCGGCCGCAATGCGCTCGAAAATGTCGTTCACGAAGCTGTTCATGATGCTCATCGCCTTCGACGAGATGCCCGTGTCAGGGTGCACCTGCTTCAGCACCTTGTAGATGTAGATGGCATAGCTCTCCTTCCTCTTGCGCTTCTTCTTCTTGTCGCCCTTCGAAATGTTCTTCTGCGCCTTGCCAGCCTTCTTGGCGGCCTTCCCGCTAGTCTTGGGCGGCATCTCGAACCAACGTACGGCAGCAGCAACACCAGTAGCAAGCGCTCCGCTCTAGTCAGCGTCTCCCCACACAGTGGCACCCGCCGGCACGGCACGGCAAAACTTGACGGGACTTTCGTCCGCTTATGTGCTGAAGGATCGCTCTTGGCCTGCCTTCAGAATGAGTGATTAGGTTCGAAATGGCTTTGTTATGTTTCTAGGTCGGTATAAATGGTAAAAATTGATAGGTTAAAAGATCAGGAGTGACCCAACTGCGGTGAAACCGTCAGTTGGTACGGTATCGGCGCTGGAGTATCAGCGTCGGATGGGCGTAGGGAATATCTCCAACAGGACGACGAAGGACTGTGAGGTGATCATGTGGTGAATTTTGTAGGAAGGCGAGGGTGTTTGAGGCGCGAAGGCGAATTTGCTGGACCAGCGGAGGAATGTGGAGAAGTCTACGGATATCGTTGTTGGAGACATATCGTGGAGCGTTTGATATGATCCTAAGTGATTTGCTTTGTACTATTTGTACCTGGAGAACATGTGTGTCAGCTGCTAGTCCCCACAGTTCACAGCCATATAGTAGGAGTGAGAGGACACAGGACGTCCAGATGAGTAGCTTAGATTGTGTCGAAAGGCCTGGGCTCTTCAACAGAGGGTAGAGTTTGTGTGTCATTCCGTAAGCCTTGTGGCAGACGCCATCAACATGGGGTTTCCATGTGAGGCGGCTGTCGAAGGTGAGACCAAGGTAGGTTACTGTCTGAGACCATGGTATGCGTCGGCCTTCCAGCTCTACCAGGCGAGCCGGCGGCGTTCGTTTGTTTGTAAAGAGGATGGCCTGTGTCTTGTCGGCATTAATTTTTATTTTCCATATGTTGCTCCATTGAGTGATCTGTTCTAGGTGACGTGTGAGGTTCAGAGCGATAAATTGGAGGTTTCGGTGCGAGTTGAATACTGCAGTGTCATCCGCGTATAACGCGAGATGGTTGTTGACACGGGATGGGATGTCATTTGTGTATACTGCGTACAGAATTGGGGAGAGTAAAGACCCCTGAGGTACACCAGCTTCCACGGGCCGGATTGAGCTTCGGTTTCGGCCTTGCATGACATAAAAGGAACGCCTGGTTAAGAAGCGTTTGAGAATGTGAATTATGTGGAGAGGGCAGCCGTATTCTGCAAGTTTATATAGTAAACCGTCGTGCCATACTCTGTCAAACGCTTTTTCTATGTCCAGCAGGACCATGCCTGTACTTTTGCGCTCCAGTTGCGCTGTACGGATGGTGTCGTGGAGGCGGATGAGTTGGTGGACCGTGCCATGGCCCGCCCGAAACCCAAACTGTTGTGGAATGAGGACTGAGTGTGCGTCGAGAAAGGATTGGAGGTGGGAGAGGATAATACGTTCGAGAATCTTGCCAAGGAAGTTGAGGAGGGAAATGGGGCGGTAGTTCTGTGGGAAGAGTGGATCTTTTCGAGGTTTCGGGAGGGCAATGACACGGGCCAGCTTCCATACAGGAGGGAAGTAGTTGTAAGAAAGGCAGCTATTGTATAGATTGACCAGATAGGAAAGCGCAGTTGGAGAGAGGTGGTGAAGGAGGGCCGGCCGGATACCATCGGGACCGGGGGCTTTTCGGGATGGTATGTTGCTGATGTATGTCGCCACCTCCGGTAGAGTGACCGGTGGAAAGATGGTGTCAGTATGACGGCGAAGGAGCTGACGGACCCGGCGATGGACGCGGGTCTCGTGGGCGTCAGCTTCGTCGTCGTCGACCTCGTTTAGGCGAAATTGGCGCTCGAGGGTATGTGCGAGGGCCTCCGCCTTGTCCTGAGGTGAGTACACCAGGCCTTGGGGACCATGGAGGGGCTGAGAAGGAGGAGGAGTGGATGTGGTCTCTTTTACTATGCGCCATAGACGGTCGGGGCGGTCAGCGGCGTCACGGAGGCGCCGATTCCATGTTTGATCGTGGACCTCTTGTAATCGAGCTCGAAGCTCTTGAGCTAATGCTTGCCAAATCCGCTTGTCGACTGGGTCGCGGAGGCGTTGCCACCGGCGACGAAATCGACGTTTTGTGCGGATTAATTCCTGGACGTCTGGCGGAAGGTCCAGGCGACGAGGAGGCTGAAGGACTCGTCGGGAAGAGGTGCGGTAACATTCAGTGAAGATTTTTGCTAATCGGTCCGCCGTCGGATTAATGTGGCTGCGGCGGGTGATGGGCGGAAGCTCAAGGACATGGAGGTCAACGAGTTGTTGGTAGCGTTCCCAGTTTGTATTGATAACGTAAGCCGGACGGAGCTGGTCTTGTGGACGTGCGTCAAGAAATTCGAGGGTCACCGGATTGTGATCAGAGTCAAGCTCTGAGATCACAGAGATGCGGTGGACCCACGGAATATCCCGAGCCAGAAAGATGTCAAGGATATCAGGACGGTAGCGAGCTGTTTTGTGGAAGTGAGTGGGTGAATCTGGAGCAATGACTCGGATAGCGGCATTCAGTTCGAGGTACTGAAATAGCCGACGTCCATTTGCGTTGGTAGAACGGCATCCCCACGTCCCGTGCTTGGAGTTGAAGTCCCCTCCCACGAGGACCTTGGGGCCCAGGTGGAAGAGGATATCCAAGTCGGTCGGGACTATAGCGCGAGCGGGGGAGTTGTAAGCTGCGGCAAGGGTCAACGGCAGTCCATATAGCTGTATATCTATAGCTGTGGCTTCCAGGTGTTGCATGTTCGGTATCTGCCGGAGTCGGTGCGTAATGCACTGTTTAACTAGGATAAGAGTGCCGCCGTGTGGCCGATCCGCGCGGTCGGATCGATATGCAAAGTAATTGGGAACGGAAAACTGTTGGTGAGGTTTTAGGTGCGTTTCGCAAATAAGGGCTATGTCGACACCTCTGTCTTCCAGAAAGGCTTCAAGGGAATGACGTTGGCGTAGAATACCATCGGCGTTCCAACTGATTATACGAAATGGGCGGTGTTGATTAGGGTCCATCTGAGAAGTAGGAGATGAAGGCAGAAAGGATTATCATTAGTTTACTGAATGGGTCAGAAGCAGAATTGAGTTGTTGGATAGTAGAACGAACAAGAGAGATGATTTTGGGAATGTTGAACTGCTGCAACAAGGCAGCAAGGTCAGCAAGGTGGTTGGAAAAGGGGAAGGAGAAAGTAGGGGGCGGGGGTGCAGAGGGCTCTGGAGAGGGGTTTGCAGTTCCCCAAGCTGAGTGGGGAGCAGTCGCCAGTCGTGAGGCAGGACGTCGCGGTGGCGTCGGCCCCGTGCCGGCAGCAGAGGAAGATGGTGGAGTAGGGGCGCGACGTGCTCGCAGTTGTGGAAAATTTTCAGTATTAACTGGTGGAGCAGCTGGCGTCGAAGGTGCCGAGGCTGCATGAGTGGAGGAGCTGCGAGATTTCACCAGCGCTTTTTGATATGCTGAACATTTTCTGTAATTGGCTGGGTGAGCCTGTCCGCAATTGCAGCATTTGGGCGGGTCGGTAGGTTTCTTTTGACAAAGTCGTGTGAGGTGGTCAGCGCCACACTTGACGCAACGCGGCAGGCGGCCGCAGTTGCGGGAGCCGTGTCCAAAACGCTGGCAATTGAAACATTGTGTCAAGCCAGATTCGTTACGGTATGATTCCACATCCACCTTCATGTGAAGGAGGAATTTAATTTTATAGACGTCGTATACATTTGGTGTGCAATGGAGTACAGCAACAAACAGGGGCCATTTAATATCTGTAAGTTTTCCTTGTGCGTCTGGCACCTGCTGGTGCATAACTGTGACAGATTGTACTGTGAAGCCCAGTTCCTCCAGCGCTTCCTTGACGTCAGCGGGAGGGGTCGTGGGTTCGAGGTGCCTGACGACGACCTTCAATATTTTGAGGGGGTCGAGGTCGTAAGTATGGTATTGAATGGCACGTGCTTTTAGGTACTCAATCATATACCGATAATCGGAAGGATTTTCGAATTCATATCGGATATTGCCCCTTTTGTACTGACAGGAAAAGGAACCCTTTAGGTGCCCCTTCAGTTCCTTTATTCGATCGAGGTAATTGGTTGTATCATGAACAATGATAGGTGGCACCTTTGGGGTTTTGAGAGGAGTAGGAGCCGGGAGATTGTCAGAGTTTTGTTCAGCTGGTGTGATATCATCTAAACTTTCGTATCTGTTTGACGTCGGTACTGTAACCTCGTAAGCCTCAACCATGTCGACCTGACTGGTATCAGTCGGCGCATGGGAAGCGGAGGTATTCTGAGGCGGAGCAGGGTCCTGACGGTCGGTTGATTGTTTCTTTCTGTCAGGTGCCCTGGATTCTGTTGATTCAGAATCGGTAACCGAAGGGGGATGCGCGTGCTTGCGAGAGGCATGTGAGTACGGCGCATCCCGCGCCTTCGTTGTTGATTTCATTGATTTACGACGTGTAGCGGGAGCTGCAGCGTCAGCGGAGCCGGGTGTAGGGGCGGCCAGGACGGCTTCGTTGTCACCGTTAGGTATCCCGCCGGAGCCTGACCCCACGCTACTCGGCCCTGGGCCGGTCGAACCCAGCTCAACGCTGTCAAGCTGCGTCTGCTCAACCGCTTGATTGATATTTTCTTTAGTAATTTGAGTTATCGGATCCGACAGCCGCCGGTGATCTGATCGACTGGAAGATAGACAAGATTCGGACGAATACGACAATAATTCGGCGCATGACATGATATTCTTGCCAGACGAGGGAAACAACCCACGAGAACCGGCAGAGGGAGCGGCCATCGTGGCCTTTGACTCCGCCGCGGACGACGAAATCAACGCGCGCGACGACCGATAGCAACGCAGAAAATAACCGCCTCGATTGAAAGACGATGCGGAACAACGCAGAAAGCGAACGTCCGACTAACGCCGAACACAGAAAAACGCGCGGAAAATACACTCAACTATCACGTAACACAGCAAGCGCTCCGCTCTAGTCAGCGTCTCCCCACACAGTGGCACCCGCCGCCAGCCGCCGCCGCACCTTTACCAGCTCGCCCTGTTGCGGCCGCCGACCAATGGGGCGCGCGCGCAACCGGCCGCCGCACCCGAGCCCATAAAGCACCCCCACCCCGGCTGCGCCGGCACGCACTCCGCTGCTCGACTCGCTGCCGCTCGCACCGGTCGTTTTCGTTTCCGTTTCGTGTGCACCGTCGCTAGCCCATCGCCATGTCCGGACGCGGAAAGGGAGGCAAAGTCAAGGGCAAGTCAAAGTCCCGCTCAAGCAGGGCTGGGCTCCAGTTCCCGGTCGGCAGAATCCACCGCCTCCTGCGCAAGGGAAACTACGCAGAGCGCGTCGGCGCCGGGGCGCCCGTCTACCTCGCCGCCGTCATGGAGTACCTCGCGGCTGAGGTGCTCGAGCTGGCCGGAAACGCGGCCCGCGACAACAAGAAGACGCGCATCATCCCGCGCCACCTGCAGCTTGCCATCCGCAACGACGAGGAGCTCAACAAGCTCCTGTCGGGCGTCACCATCGCACAGGGTGGTGTCCTGCCCAACATCCAGGCCGTCCTGCTGCCAAAGAAGACCGAGAAGAAGGCCTAAAGGAGGCCAGGCAATCGCAGCGCCGCGTGCTCCCCTGCACGCAACGCGCTTTGCCGGCTCGGCTCGGCCCACAACAATCGGCCCTTTTCAGGGCCACCACACACACCTACGTCCAAAGCAAAATTTCAGTCGTCCTCGCCGCACCTTGTTTTGTTTTAACTTTGCACTGTCACAGCACAGCCGCCGCCGGCGCACGTCCGCCATCTTGTCGTCCACACAGCCCGTGTGGCCCAACACACACACACACACACACACACACACACACACACACACGCACGCACATTTTGCACGGTCGCAGTCGCCTTCCAAACCGACAAACGGCAGCAATAATGACCATTGTTAAAGGGAGGCGTGTCGACACACCGCCCTCCACTCCCGCGCGCAACGGCCGTCGACACGAACGAAACAGCTGATCCGGCCGCCTATGCCCACACGCCTTGCCTCGGAAACCCCAACGCCGCCGCAAACAAACACACAGAGCCAAACCACGCAAGCAAATAATCACCGCCTCTCGCACAACAACACACAGCCCGCCATCTCCGTCGCGATCGATACAAAGACACACAATAACAAACACACAAACGAAGCAGCTCCACACACAGCCAGCCACATGACACGTTTCCTTTCCTTCTCCCCTCCCAGTCACATCACGTCGCTCAAACGGAAAGAAAGAAAGAAACAAACAAACAACACAGCGCACACACGCAGCAACAACACAGACTCTTTCGCACTTTTCAACTTCCGAACAGTGTGGTGGCCCTGAAAAGGGCCGTTTTCTAGTCTCTCCCACCCACAAGCACGGCCGCGGGAAGGCCAGCGCCCGCTGCGACGCAGCCTAACCGCCGAAACCGTACAGGGTGCGCCCCTGCCTCTTCAGGGCGTACACCACGTCCATGGCCGTCACAGTCTTGCGCTTGGCGTGCTCAGTGTACGTCACCGCGTCGCGGATCACGTTCTCCAGGAACACCTTCAGCACCCCGCGGGTCTCCTCGTAGATCAGACCAGAGATGCGCTTCACGCCGCCCCTGCGAGCCAGGCGGCGGATGGCGGGCTTCGTGATGCCCTGGATGTTGTCGCGCAACACCTTGCGGTGCCGCTTGGCGCCACCCTTGCCGAGCCCCTTTCCTCCCTTGCCGCGGCCTGTCATCCTTCCTTCCTCGGGCAAAGCAAAACGTGCACAAACAGCAGCTGCAGCGGCTGGCGAGTCGGCTACGGTCTGCGCCCAGCGCGCCCGCCGCCCCCCTATATAGACTCTGGCCCGCCCTCCCCCCACCACGCGCAACCGAGGGCATATAAGCGCAGCACGGAGGCGCGCGGGCCCGTTGTCAAGGCAGCACCGGACGCCGCGCCGCACCTAACCTCCACGCACGCCGCTCCGCTACCGCTACCGCTACCGCTACCGCCATGGCCCGCACAAAGCAAACGGCCCGCAAGTCCACCGGCGGAAAGGCGCCGCGCAAACAGCTCGCCACCAAGGCGGCGAGGAAGAGCGCGCCCGCCACCGGAGGCGTCAAGAAGCCCCACCGCTACAGGCCGGGCACCGTCGCCCTGCGAGAAATCAGGCGCTACCAGAAGAGCACGGAGCTGCTCATCCGCAAGCTGCCATTCCAGCGCCTAGTGCGCGAGATCGCCCAGGACTTCAAGACCGACCTGCGCTTCCAGAGCTCCGCAGTCATGGCCCTGCAGGAGGCCAGCGAGGCCTACCTCGTCGGCCTCTTCGAAGACACCAACCTGTGCGCAATCCACGCCAAGCGCGTCACCATCATGCCCAAGGACATCCAGCTCGCGCGCCGCATCCGCGGCGAGCGCGCCTAAACCGCGCCGCGGCACCGCACCGCACAAACAAAAACGGCCCTTTTCAGGGCCACTAACATCTCTCCGTCGCGAGCAAACTTTGTCGGTCGCCTGCCTCTCGCCCCGCAACCCAAAAAAAACAAAAACCACCACTTCCCGTCCGTCCGCCACACCCGCTCACTCTGCCTGCCTGCCTGCCTGCTAGCAGCGCGCAACAATCACACATCATCCCTCCCCGGCGCTCAAAGCGCACAATACCCAACGGCCGACGTCACACCGCACGGGTGGCTGGCTGGCCGGCCGCCGCTTTCGTTTCGAAAACAAAAAAAACCCGCACTCCACTCCGACGGCCAACGGCCAGGCAGGCGCGCTCGCTCGCTCGCTCTCTCTACACGCCACCGAAATCCCCGCCGACTCCTTCCACATCTCAACGTGCCCCCCGTTGCAAAACATAACACACACAAAGGAACAAAACAAAGACCAGACACGACTAGACAAGACAGACATCCGAGAAGAACGAACGCAGGCAAGCCAACCAACGTATTCAAACAAAACAACGTGACAGAAAACCAACCGTCGGCCGCCGCCACAAACACGGCGACAATCAACCACGACAACAACAACACCGCTTACCGCTACCGCTACCGCCGCCCACACCCGCCACCGACCCCCGCAATCCAACCACCACGGCAAGCAAACAGCATCCCCACGGGCATACAGAAACGCCAGACAGACACCCACACCAAACGCAACACGACAATCAAAACCTTCCCCGACGTGCTTTGATGGCCCTGAGAAGGGCCGTTTTGGGCCGCGCGTCTCTTGCGCGCCACTAGACGACGACGGGGGGTGGGGACGACGGAGTCAAGCGCCAAACCCTTCCTTTCTCCCATCTCTTTCTCCTCTACTCTACTTCTTCTTCTTGGGCGAAGCCTTCGCCTTAGACGGCGTCGTCGCCTTCTTCGGGCGCGGCGCCTTCGGCTTCTTCGTCGGAACCTTGGCGGCCTTCTTCGCCTTCGACGGCGACTTGGCCTTGGCCGGCTTGGCCGCAGCCGCCTTCTTCGCACCCGCGGGAGCGGCCGACGCCGCAGACGCCTTCTTGGCGGCGCCCGCCTTCCGACCGGTCGCCGCCTTCACGCCACCAGCCTTCTTTGCGCCGGCCGCACGGGCGCCCTTCTTCTCCTTGCTGGCCGGAGCGGCGCGCTTCTTCTTGGCACCGCCAGCACGAGCCTTGCCGCCCTCGGCCGCCCCCCCGCCGCCGGCGCCGGCAAGCTTGAACGAGCCGGACGCGCCCTTCCCCTTCGTCTGCACCAGCTCGCCCGCCACGACGGCCGACTTGAGGTACTTCTTGATAAACGGCGCCAGCTTCTCCGCGTCCAGCTTGTAGTGCGCGGCTATGTACTTCTTGATCGCCTGCAGCGACGACCCGCCGCGCTCCTTCAGACTCTTGATGGCGGCCGTCACCATCTCAGAGGTGCGCGGGTGCGCAGGCTTGGCGCGCGGCTTCTTCGCAGACGACGCAGACTTGGCCTTCTTCGTAGTGCCGGTGGCGGCGGGTGCCGCAGCAGTCTCGTTCGTAGCCGCCTGATCTGCCATTTCGACGACGCGCGTAACACACAGCGAGAGCGAGAGCGAGCGGGACGGCAGGCAGGCACGCAAGCACAGCACAGCAGCAGAGCAGAGAATCACAAGGCCCAGCCAGTGTCGCGGGCGGGCGCGGACGGCCGAGAGAGCGGCCGCCACTCTGCGCGCCGCCGCGCCGCGCCTCCCGCGCTTGCTACCGCCCAACGTCCGACAGCCTGTGCGGAGCAGCCCCAAACCTGCGCCACAACCGCCCGCGCCTTTCAAACCACCGAGGATGGGGCTACACACAGCCACACCACAGTCGCCAACCAGTCGCCACGGCAGCGCCGCAAACCACGGCCAAACTGCAGCTACCGCGCGCTACAGCCTGGGTCGGCCCGCCGAGAATCGCCGCCCCCGCCCAAATGCCGCCCCCACAGCCCCAGCCGACGACCCGCCACAATGGCCAAACCTTCGGCAAAACTCCCACACCGTCGCCGCGGCAGCCCGGCCAGCGCGGCCGGCGCCACAGCCACACAAGCCGAGGCGTGCGGCGATGACGGCCGTGCAAACGCGCCTCCGCCGCCCCATCGCCTTCCGTCGCCCTCCCGCCGTTTCCCGATCGGCCCGCAGCCGTCGGGCCACATCGCGCGCCGTCCTCCTCCTCTCGCCCGCCAACATTCACAGCCGTTTCTCAACAATTGCCCGCCGCAAACGGACGCCGCCTGCGCAACAGGCGCCGCCGCCCCTCGCCGCTTCCGACCCAACCCCTCGACCGAGGCAAACCGCAATCCGAATCTACAGACCAACCCAATCTGCCGTCAAGCACACACGACAGCCGACCTTACACGTTACGCGTTACACATTACGTTTACACGTCTACGTTAGGTTAGGTTAGGTGGACGTGGGTTAGGTTAAGGGGACTTGGGTTAGGTTAAGCGTCAAACTTAGGTTAAGCATTCAAACACGTCAGGCGTCAGAGGTTAGGTTAGGTTAGGTTAGGTTAGGTTAGGTTACACGTTAGGTTAAGGGGTCAGTGCTAGGTTAAGAAGCGTCAAACGTAGGTTAAAAAAAAGCGTTCAAACGTGAGGCGTGAGCCGGACAGCTTACCTTACGTAGACGTTAGGGGCTCACAGGCTGAGCTCACCTCGCCACACCACAGGTTAGGTTCGGTTCGGTTCGGTTCGGTTCGGTTCGCTCGGCTCAGCGTAAAGCGCCGAGGTCAGGGTTACGTTCGTTCACCTTCGGGCGCCACACTTTCGGTTGAAAGGTCGCGACGGGACGACGTCGGCAGGCACGCCGCAAACGAACAAAAACGTACAGACGACGTCGGAAACCGCCGACAGACGGGGGAGCAGCACGACCACGACCAGACACCGAGCGCGAACGAGACACACGCGAACCACCCCCACCGGCCAAAGGGCACCACACAACAACCCAGAGCACCACGTGTCGACACCAGAGCAACCCGCCGCTCACGCGACATGGCTGGCACCGAAGGGCAACCGCCCGCAACTGCGCTTTCCGCGCCGGCCCGGATGCACGTCGTGCTACAACAACACCACTACCGTACACAGCCGCTGTTCACAACATCACTATCAATGGCGCGCCCGCGGCTCGCCGCCGTCGCAGTCGCAGCCCCAACGCCAGCACTTTTGCACCACCATTCACACGCACCGCAACACAGCTCGCCGACACAGCCGAACAAAACAAACACCACACAACAACAGCAACAACGCCGCCGCCTCCACTTGTGCCGGCGACCCACCCCGCCGATGGCGCACCTTTCGCCAGCCGGCAATCGACACACACGCACCCACCCACCGGGGCCCAGTGCAAAAAAAAACACACAAAAACCAAACAACACAAACGACACGGGAAGCGCACACCGCCACTTCGCGCGCACGCCACCAACCAGTCGTCGTCTCAAAATAACAAACACAAACAAAATAAACTAACAACTAGGGCAACACAAAACAAAAACGCCTCGCACGAACCGCCCACAAAAAGGACAAGCACACGCACAGCCTCTGCTGACGACCACGACGCAGCGGCACGCTGCTCCTGTCCCGCGCCCCGCGCCCCGCGCCCCACTCGATTCACAACTCACGCGACACCGTCATCGACGGGCTCGCTTCCCGCAACCTACCACCTTTCCGCCACGACGCACAGCCCCAGCCCCACCCGACGACTGCACTTTCACCACCGCCTCCCCCTTCCCCCCCAAAACACACACACACACACACACACACACACAGCCAGCCAAAAACGCACTCGCGACCCACACATGCACGTGCATCGGCACACGCCAACCAGTCAACGTCGACAACCACACGCAAGGCTCGAAACGAAAACGAAACCGGCGTCCTTCCACGTTGCCATCAAGCTACGCGACACAAGACACAAGGAACCAACACAACAGCCGGCCCCACTAATTCCCACTCTCACGCCGCAAAAAGCACACCGAAACCGCCAAACACGCACGCACATTCCCCTTCGCACTGACACCACCGACCGGCTCGCTACCACACACCTCTCGGCAGCCGTTTCACGCCAATTCGCCACACCGCCCACACAGTCGACAAGCGCCCGCCCTGTACGGCACACGCAACGACGCAGCGCAGCAAAGGGCGCCCGCAACACATACCTCTCCGCCGCCCGACGCGCCAACCGCCACACCACACCGCCAGCCACTCGCAAATTGTGCACTGCCACCAGCCACACGTCCAACACGCCGCGCCGCCTCCGGCCACCCGCCAGGGGGCGCTCACGTCCGCGACAACAGCGCGGCCCGCCGGGCCGGGCCGGGCCGGGCCGGGCCGAACCGAACCGAGCCGCCGCTGCTCTGCACTCGGCACGGCCACACCCTGCTGCAGACCGGGCTCGTCCCTCTGTACGCGTCTGCCTGCGCATCAACACAACACGACCTTTTTTTTTTTTTTTTCTCTCTCTACCGCCATCCCTCCTTCTCGCGTTTTACTCGTTGTTGCAGCAGCGGCGCACACCTACACATCCACAGCCCCAGCCGAGCCGGCCTCACCTCAGGGCCCGCCGCCAGCGTCTCCTCCTCGGGCACAGGTGCGGTGCTGTGGCCGCCCATCCAACCGCATTGCTGGCCGTCCAGCCACCAGGCGTTCCCACTGCCGCGAGCCACGCCGCGCACCGACCCTGCTGCAGAAAACGAAGCATAGCCAGAGACCGACCGATACACAAAGCAAGCCGTCGCCTCGCCTCTTGTCCTTCCTGCCTTCCTTCCGCCCCCGCCCTTCTCACACCACCGCCTCTCCACTTTCGCCCCCCCCCTCCTTTTTTTTTTTTTTTTTTTTTTTTTTGTTTTCTTCTTTCTTTCTTTCTTTCTTTGGCCCTCTCTCCTTCCCGCCATGGCGGTTACGGCACCGCCTGCAGCGGCAGATTTTTTGCGCCCACACGCCTACTCCTACCACCATTAACCTTGCCCTGCCCTGCCCTGCCCATCAACGTCGCAGTCGAACCGACGCTTGCCAACACACTGCCCACGTTCCTTTCTCTTTTCGGCCTACGCCCATTACGCGCCGCCGCCACAGCACCTTCCCTTCCCACAACACACCGACGTCATCACACGCACCCAAAACAGGGGCCACGACCGTGTTCCTCGCCCACTCCCATCCCGCACGGTACGCACATTCCCAACTACTACCGCGCACCCTCCCTTTCCAATCTGTGTGTCTCTGTGTCTGTGTCCTGTCCGCGCGTGACGCCTCTCAACATCCGCCGTCCCCCGTCCCGTTTTCGCCCCCATGCCGTCGTCGCGCCGCCTCCGCCCCTGTCCGCCCCGCACCACACCATACACCGCTGCTTGTCCCGGCCGTTGCCACCAAAGGCGCCGACCGCAAACGCGCCACGCCGCAGCCCCCGTGCGTCTCGCGCTCGCTTGCATCTCCGTGCCGACGCTGCCTCTCTTCCCGCTCGCACTCGACCTCGACAACACAGTCTTTGGCTCCGCCACTGCGTGTTCCGGTGGTACGCACGCTGCAACACGTATGTATTCATTACCAGAGCGATGGCGAGGCATGACAGCATCTCTGTCTGACCAGAGAGTTCTTTATCGCTGCTAGTCGGCGCTTGGACCGCGCCAGACGACAGTAGTGGCACGCACCGGGTCGCCAGGAACAGTTGTTATATATATATTGTAGCGCGAGTCGGGACAGGTAGTAGTCGGTCGACAGTAGTAGCGGGTGGACGGTTGTACTGAGCGGGCGTCGGCGGCGTGCTCTGCTCGTCTCGCGACTCTGGTCACGGTTCGGGACGATGTATAGTCTATTGTGTTATAATCAAAAGGTGGTGTGACGCTGCATTGCGCAAATCTGATAACGTATGTTCATTGTACTTATTTTGTTCAACAACGAAAGCCCCACTATTACTTTTTTTCTAAAGTAACTTTTGTCTCTTAACGAAAAACATTCACTTTTTAAAGACCACTTCCTATGGCATTTCCCTCCAAGGAGTGCAATTAATTACCAGCCAGCACTCATTCATTGCACACAGCTGTGTAAGGGGTATCTACGATTGAGGAGCGGATATAAATGCAATTTTTTGTTTTTTTTGTTTTTTTTTGTGTGTGTGTGTGTTGTAACCTCCCAGCAAAATTTAAAATAATGGACAATGTTATTTACGGATGCTAATGGACATTGCGCTAATTGTAACCTCGCCCACAATGAGAGGTATTGAAAATGGCAACACAAATGTGAAATTCGCAATCTGACTCAAATATAAAGTCTTCACACAACATTTAAAAAAGTCCGTTCAGTGACACGAAACTTCAATTAAACCGAAATATCGGTCTTTGGCCCTGTGCAAAACAATCAGAATTAAAGTCTTACCTCCGAATAAATGGATGTCACATTTCTGCTCTGGTTGTTGCGCAGCGCTTGGAGGAACTGCATTTGCAAATAATAATATTCTCTTTTTTTGTGATTTTAGTGACATTTTCCTTCAAAGAAGTGGAATGAAATGTGAAGTGCAACGAACTCTTTAGTTCAATAACAAATTAAATGTTTGAAAAATGCTTTTGAAATAAAAATTATTATTGGGGAACTTGTTGGAGAATAATTACAATAAATACAATTTTTCATTATCTAATGATTATATTAATTAACAGTATACCTTATTCACCATCTTGACCAGTGTTGCCGACCGCCTACATCACACAACCGCACTCGGCTGCTACTACTGACCGACCGCTCTGCATGACGACTATTAGCGTACTGCACGCGACGACTACTGACAGAGTACAGCCCTCAACTACACAGAGCTACGGACTCGCAACGACTACTGACAGACTGACTGACTGAGAACCGCTCGCAACACTCGCGCAGTCCAGCGCAAACTCTCTGGTCACAGATGCTACAATGTCTCGCCATCGCTACTATGTTACATACGTGTTTCAGTGTCTTTTTCATTGGGGTAACGATCTTTGGCTCTTTTTATTCTGAATACAGGGCCAAAGGTCAACGCTGCTGCCCTTATACAATTTATCAGGTTTCATTATGTCTGTTGCAATGTTACATACGGTTCACTCTTTCATTAATATTATCGTTGGGTTTGTTTTGTAGGGACGTTAACATTCTGGCACATTTTTATTATCATCGGACTCTCTGCTATTTGTGCAGGGAGGTTATACCTGGGTCCATTTCCATTTACATTTTAATATTGATAGACTTTTTGTTTTCTTTTTTGTTTCTTGTTGTTTTTCCTTCTTTTTTTTTTGTTGTTTTTTTTTTTTTGTTTGTTTTGTTTTTCCCGCTCTCACCACCACCGCCGCATCACGCCTTCCGTTTTCTTGGTTTCTTTTCTGTTCTTCAACTGCTTCAACATCACCGCGCCCCATTTCCACACCACAGCCATCATCAGCCTCCAAGACGGGCGGGCGCAGTGTGCCATTTCCGGCGCACAAGCACACCCGTACGGTACTCTCCTCGCCCCCACGCCACCAACAACACAGCGACCACGCGGCTTTCAGGCACGGCACGGCACGGCACGGCACGGCACGGCACCGGCGAAATGCGCCGCCCCCGCCCCTCCGCGCATCCGTCCGTCTCGCCACGTTCACTGACAGCCGCGTCTGCGGCTACAACACAACACCGCTCCCCTCCCTGGCAACTCACATTGTTTTTCTCCTCCTCTTTTGCACAAACCACAACGCCGAGCACAGGCGCAAGCCACCCACACCGCGCCCCTCCCCGTCCCGTCTTTGGCCGCCGCTCCTCGTTTGCCCCCTCCCATCTCCCGAAATGCCATGCCAGCAGCGTTACGCATGCCCCTCCCCTGTCCACACAACACTACCGCCTAACGAACAGCCTTTTCCGGGCCACATCCAGGGCACGCCCACCTCCAAACACTGCCAATTCACGGACGCACACACACACACACACACACACACACACACACACTCACTCACTTTCTCGACACCTTTCTGTACGGAGGGTGCGTCATCTCGACCGTGACAGAGTGACGGCAACTATCGACGATCCATTTCCCCCCACTGGTAAAACATGTCCACTAACACCTACATACATCATTCAAGTACACAGACAATAGCATACACACAATGGGAGGGCACACGAACATGGACGGCACGGCACTGTCATACACTCTTCCTCAGCACCATATCAACAAACGTTACGTACATCCGGGAAAGCGAAAGCGAACGCGAAAGCGAAAGCGAAATGAAAGCAAAAGCAAAGGCAAAGCCCAATGCAGCCGTCAAAGGTAACGTTCACCACGGCAGACACTTGCAGCCGCGCCGCCGTTAAACGCATTTCAGTGCGGCTCCAATACGCCTCCGACACGGGAACGTTCCGTTGCTCTACGAATGCGTTTCTCCCCTTTTTCCCTTCCTCTCTCTTTTGCCCCCCCTCCTTGCACTCTTGCCTCATTCCTCACGTTCTGCCCAGACATTCGACCGATCAAAGTCAACCTTTCGTTACCGTTCTCAGCGCGACGGTGTACAACAGTATGACGGGTGTGCCCAAGACTTCGGTTCAGTTGCGTGACGCCGGTCTATCGCGCCGATCGACAGTTACTCAGGGGGCGACGGATCGGACCACGTCACCGACACACAAAACACTTTCAAACAAACAAATACATACCGGATGGACACAGACAAACACGTGTACAGACATTCGCCAAACAAACGACCGCCGCCGCCGCCGTCGTCGTCGTCTAGCGTGCATCTTGAATGACGACATCGGTGTGCGTGCGTCGTACGCAATCAGTCAGACACGGCTATCAAACATCAGAGTCGAATGGTACATCATCGTGCGTGTCGCCGTACACGTACAGTACAATACAACAACAATGCGTCTTAATGGCACGTTCATTTCAACGTCACTCACACACCTCCACGCTGCACTTACGTCGCACCATTGTCAAACTCGGCGTACAGCAAAGGGAATAGTGGGCGGCAAAAAAAACCAAACAAAAACATTTCACATTTCACCCTCGCCATGTATGATGTGCAAAAAAACAAACCCGCAAACGGCCGTCGTTACGGTGACACAAAAGTCGCCGATCACACTGTCCCCCCCTCGCAGACGGGTAACACACACACACCAACAACACCAATGGGTCAAAAACCACGCCAACGAGGCGTGCCACCATTCCACGCCACGGCGACCAACCTCGTGGCCGTACCCCGCGCAACACGCTTTGACGCGCCCCCCCCCCCCACCCACAATCAAAATGCACACATACATCACAGCCGTCCACACAAACAACAACAACAACAACAACAATTCCGCCCTTCCCGCAAAAGGCAAGTTGGTGGCCCTGAAAAGGGCCGTTTTGCCGCTCTCGCAACGGAGGAGCCTTCTCCATCCTTCCTTCCATTCCAGAGCCACCTCCTTACTTGGAGCTCGTGTACTTGGTCACCGCCTTCGTGCCCTCGCTCACGGCGTGCTTGGCCAGCTCGCCAGGCAGCAACAGCCGCACAGCGGTCTGGATCTCGCGGGACGTGATGGTCGAGCGCTTGTTGTAGTGCGCCAGGCGAGAAGCCTCGGCCGCAATGCGCTCGAAAATGTCGTTCACGAAGCTGTTCATGATGCTCATCGCCTTCGACGAGATGCCCGTGTCAGGGTGCACCTGCTTCAGCACCTTGTAGATGTAGATGGCATAGCTCTCCTTCCTCTTGCGCTTCTTCTTCTTGTCGCCCTTCGAAATGTTCTTCTGCGCCTTGCCAGCCTTCTTGGCGGCCTTCCCGCTAGTCTTGGGCGGCATCTCGAACCAACGTACGGCAGCAGCAACACCAGTAGCAAGCGCTCCGCTCTAGTCAGCGTCTCCCCACACAGTGGCACCCGCCGCCAGCCGCCGCCGCACCTTTACCAGCTCGCCCTGTTGCGGCCGCCGACCAATGGGGCGCGCGCGCAACCGGCCGCCGCACCCGAGCCCATAAAGGACCCCCACCCCGGCTGCGCCGGCTAGTCAGCGTCTCCCCACACAGTGGCACCCGCCGCCAGCCGCCGCCGCACCTTTACCAGCTCGCCCTGTTGCGGCCGCCGACCAATGGGGCGCGCGCGCAACCGGCCGCCGCACCCGAGCCCATAAAGGACCCCCACCCCGGCTGCGCCGGCAATTCGCTGAGTAGCTTCTGGAGAGTGCGGACGCGTGTGCGGGGCTGCGCTAGTACTCTCCCTCTTCGTTGCTACTCAGCCATAGGAACCCGCTTGCGGGATTAGTCGCTGATTGTCCTAGCGCTGTAGCTGGACGGTTCGGCACTAAGGCTTCCGAGCTCCTGATTTTTTCAAATCGGGAGCGGAGTTGCAAGAAGATTGCGGGGCGAGCAGCTGAATTGTCGGCAGCTGTTGAGCAAATTGTCGTTGCGGGTTGTGAGCTGTGGGTTGGCGCGTCTTGGTGCGCGTCTTCTTGCTGCCGCGGTTCGCTTTTTCGGCCGGTTCGAGCACTTCGGCTGCGACAGGTACTCCTGCTGCCGCAGAGACTAGCTCTGCTCCCCCCCAAGAGTAGGGAAATTGCACGCCAGGGCCTGGTCAACGGCCAGATACCCGCGCGTGTTAGAACTGTTAGGGTCGGACTGTTCTGCCTGATACCTAACGGTGCCAACCGAAAGCAGACACCGACACCCCCTGGCAGCCATCCTTCCGAGTCTGGACATGGACACCCCAGTGAAACTCACGATTATAGAGAAAGAAAATTCCCCTGGCTGCTACGAGGTCAACAGGACGGACCTAACGGGCAGCCAGGGCGGGATGAGCCCGAGCTCGCGATTGCTGTTGCTCAACGCAATCGCGGGTCTCACCGGTAGGGACAGACGTAAATATGAGAAGAAGCTCGAAAGAGCGTGGAAAGAACCACCGATATTGCCCAAGGGTGACAGAACACCACCAAGTGCCCGTCTAATCAAGGCGAAGTCAAAGAAGTCACCGAAACGCAACAAAGTCAAACCAGGGTCACCGGTAAAGAAGCGAAAGACCACCTCGCGTAAAACCGTCGCTGCGCGGCGGCCGGAAGTGGCGGACGCGGCCGGGTCGGCCGCGCCTGAGCCGACCGCGCCTGCCAACACAAAGGCCGACCGGGCCACGTGCAGCGGCGGCCAGCAGGGCCAGGTAGCAGCGGAACAAAGCGCCTGCGCTGTGACGGCTAGCGCGCCCCCCGAGGCGGCCGGGCGGCTGCGCCCCGAGGTGAATGCGCAAAAGCACGAAGGCGCGGAGGCGGGTGCGCGCGGGCGGCGGAAGGAAACCGATACCGCCGGCGCGGGCTCGCCACCGCGGGGGAATGCCGGAGCGGAGGAACCTCGGAGCGTTGCTGGGGTGTGCGCTGAGGGGAGCGAGCGATGCGGAAGCAGCGCAGAGATCGTCACGCAGGAAATTGACGACGAGGGATTCCAGCTGGCACGTAAAACCGCCAGACGATCCCCCGTCTTAGACACACCAGCCCCAATACACACCGCCAACAGATTCGACGCGGTGGGAGAATCTGCGCAAAATGCACCGCCAGAAGCAGATGACACTGAGGGAAACGAACAACACAAATCCCTCAGAATCCCGCCCATAGTCGTGCAATTCGAAAATGACTATAAAGCTCTGTACGATGTCATCACGAACACGGTAGGGCAAGACAGATTCACCGCCAAAACAACTGGCGGTGACAAAGTTAAGATCACTCTTAGAAACGTCGACGACTACAAGGCAGTGAGGAAGGTGCTAGAGGAGCGGAAACTTCATTTCTACACCTTCCCACTAGCAGCGAGAAGGCCGATTAGACTGGTGTTCCGCGGTGTACCACATACCACCGACACTGCGGACATCAAACAGTTCCTTCAGGAGGAAGGTTTCGAGGTTAGTTCGGTGGTGTTGACGCGACCGAACCGACCCTGGCCCCTTCATACGGTCACCCTCCCAGACTCTGCCCAAAACCGAAAGATCTGGGAGGTCAAAAGGATACTGGCGCTAACGGTCACTCCCGAGAAGCTCAAAAAGAGATCGGGACCAGGCCGCTGCTATAACTGCCAGGCCCTAGGACACATCGCGCGTGACTGCACGATGCCAGTGGTGTGCGTCAGATGCACTGAACACCACACTTACGAGCAGTGCAAACTGCCAAGGGGGGAGGGAAAAGAAAAGTGCGCCAATTGCAGGGGAGCGCACCCAGCCAGCTACTTAGGATGTCCTGAGTACAGAGCTGCAAGGGACAGGCAGAGGGGCAAAGCTATCAATAAAACCCCGAATCACAATAGGAGCATGCCAGCACCCAGGCCACCCCCCCCACCACCCCAGAGAAGAAACCAGGACACAGTAAGAACACAGGTCTTCGCATCTACCAAATATTCCCGTGCACTTACCGGTGACCCACCCGACCCGCCGAACCACCTACCACCACCACCACACACCAGTAAACAGGTTCCTCAAGCTGATGGAAGCCCTAGGGAAGTCAGTCCACCACGCCATCCACAAACCAGTCCGCGAGAAGCAGTCGAGTCTGCTGCAATCCAGCAACTCGCGTCGTCCATCCGACTGCTACAGGCACAGATGACCCAGCTAGTGGGCATTCTAGCAACATTGACGCAGCTCCCCGCCGACCTCAGATCGGCAGCACAGCAGTCGCCTGTAGCAGCGACAGCCACAGGAAAAATTGTCCCCCACCATGGATAGGAGACCTAATATACAAGGTCTCAAAATATGCGCGTTTAACGCAGACAACCTTACTCGCCAACCCACGGAGTTTAGAGAATTCATACAGGAAGAAAAAGTTGACATATGCCTAGTGGGAGAAACATTCCTCAAACCAGGACTAAGAGTTTCTGTACCAAACTACATTTGTTACAGAAACGACCGACCCACTCACGGAGGCGGGGTAGCGGTATATGTCAAAAAAGGTATCAGACACCATCAAATATACCCCCCCAATACAGCAGAAATAGAAACAGCGGCAATCGAAGTGGCTACAGTAACTGGCCCCCTAACAGTCGTTGCAGTGTATCGCCCCCCTTCCCAAAGACTAGAAGAGGACGACATAGCTGCACTAAGTCGCATTAGAGGCAAACTACTAATAGCAGGGGACCTAAATGCCAAGCACGCGGACTGGAACTCGAGACGCCGAAATCAAGCTGGTCAACAACTGCAACGACTCGCGCGCACACACCAGTTACAAATATGGGGCCCAGAGGAACCGACACACTTCCCAAAGAACGGAGGAAGACCGGACGTCCTCGACATAGCCATCACAAAGAATCTGGTGGGCTTTGTATCCGCGACATCGGTAAACAGAATGTCGTCGGACCACAATCCCGTGATTTTTGAGGTCGATATG
The DNA here is from genome assembly GCF_021461395.2 of Schistocerca americana. Classification (NCBI taxonomy): domain Eukaryota; kingdom Metazoa; phylum Arthropoda; class Insecta; order Orthoptera; family Acrididae; genus Schistocerca; species Schistocerca americana. The sequence continues at coordinate 206,117 of NW_025725924.1, forward strand.
GGAGAATGGCTCTCTATCCCACAACGGCATGCGACATACAAGCGCATCAATAAGGAGCAATTCAGCAACGCAGTAGCAGCTGAACTTGCCCAGACCCCGCCTCCAACTGCAGAGACAGCAGAACAGGCACTAGACGACCTCACAAGAGCGATCCTACAAGCTGCTGAGGGAGCCACACCGCCTCCTGCGGGGCCCCCCCGCTTCAGGCAACTCCCCCCGCACTTGCTTGTGCAAATACGGCACAAAAACAGGATCGCCAAAGAGTGGAAGCTCACCAGAAATAAGAATACACGGAGGCTACTCAATAGGCTACAGAGAGAGCTGAAAGCAGATCTCAATGAGTACCGCAACCAACAATGGTCGGCAAGGCTCTCAGCTCTCAAACTAGAAGACAATAGTTTATGGCAAGCCACCAAACAGTACACGAGAAGACGCGCGAAAATGCCACCACTGCATGGCGAACGCGGACTGCAGTTCAGCCCCATCGACAAAGCTAACGCACTAGCCGACGTGTTCGAAAAACAGTTCAGACCAGCAGAAGTACAGGACAGAGAACACGTCGCAACAGTCCGCAGAGAACTGGCCGTGTTCCTGGAAGCAGACGACGAAGATGACTACACGCCACTCTTCAATACTGAAGATGTGGCGCGCTGCATCAAGTCCCTGCCCACCAGGAAAACCCCGGGTCACGACCAGGTCACAAATGAATTGCTGAAACTCCTCCCGCCTCTGGCAATCACCCACCTGACCGATATAGTTAATGAACTGACGCGATCACAAAAATTCCCGGCGCAGTGGAAGCACGCAGAAGTTATTGCGATCGCGAAACCAGGAAAAGACCCGGTGTTCCCGCAACACTATAGACCAATTAGTCTACTGCCTACCCTCAGTAAACTTTACGAGCGCCTCCTACTAACCCCCATACAGGACTATATCACAAGAGAGCAGATTCTGCCGAAATTCCAATTCGGATTTAGGCAAAGACACTCCGCCCCCCAGCAAATCATGAGGGTGGTTGAAGCAGCCACAGACAGCTTCAACCGAAAGGGCTACTGCGGGCTTGTCTTGTTAGACGTAGCAAAAGCCTTCGACTCAGTCTGGCACACCGGGATATTACACAAGATGTACACCCTAGGCTTCCCCGGAAAGATAGTCAAAATCGTTAAAAACTATCTCTCCGGTAGGACTTTCTCAGTCAAGATCGATGGATCCCTGTCGACCAGGAGAAGAATCAGTGCAGGCGTGCCCCAGGGCTCAGTCCTGGGACCCGTCCTCTACAGTGTCTACACTGCTGACATCCCTACGACTCAGCATGTAAACACTGCACAGTACGCAGACGACACTGCATTCTTCTCCTGCTCGACAAACAGGAACCTGGTTACAAGGCGTCTGCAAACCGCCCTAAACAGGACGGAAAACTGGGCAAAGCAGTGGCGCATCTCAATTAACTCTGAGAAAACACAAGCCATGCTGCTCACCAGACGCTATGGGAAACGCCGACCCCCAAGAAGACCATACCAACTGCTGAGATTGCAGGGGCAGAATTTGCCATGGAGAAATTCTGCGAAGTACCTCGGTGTCACACTTGACAGACGCCTGACATGGAAGTGCCACATAGAGGAGCTTCGCAGAAAGGCTCACGCCAGGATGCAGATTCTGTACCCTGTCTTGAACAGCACCAGTTCCCTCGACCCCGCAACAGGAGTAGCGATCTATCGAAGTCTAATTCGACCGATACTGGAATATGCGTGCCCTGTATGGGGCTACGCAGCCAGATCGACGATAGATCGCTTACAAAAGACTCAAAACAGAGCGTTAAGACGAGCCCTACACGTCCCCACGCGCTTCCCCACGGCAGATCTGCACGAAGCCGCAGACATAGAGCCAATCACCACAAGATTCCGCGCCCTGGCAGAAGTGTTCTACGCCACGGCGCGGAAGTCAGAAAACGAATTAATCAACACCCTTGGGCAATACGAACCCCATAGGCAGAGATATAACAGACCCAAGTCGCTACTCCTGCAGTAGCAGAAAAAGAACAACTAAAGAAAACTCTCAACGAACAGCAACCAACAAAAGCAAAGAAACAAAAACAACACAAAAGAAAAGAGGAGGAAATGTCCTAATGTGACAACAACCTCCACCAGCACACCCTCTAAAGGTAGAGGAATAAAAGAGAGAAGCAGAGAGCTGCGCCGGCACGCACTCCGCTGCTCGACTCGCTGCCGCTCGCACCGGTCGTTTTCGTTTCCGTTTCGTGTGCACCGTCGCTAGCCCATCGCCATGTCCGGACGCGGAAAGGGAGGCAAAGTCAAGGGCAAGTCAAAGTCCCGCTCAAGCAGGGCTGGGCTCCAGTTCCCGGTCGGCAGAATCCACCGCCTCCTGCGCAAGGGAAACTACGCAGAGCGCGTCGGCGCCGGGGCGCCCGTCTACCTCGCCGCCGTCATGGAGTACCTCGCGGCTGAGGTGCTCGAGCTGGCCGGAAACGCGGCCCGCGACAACAAGAAGACGCGCATCATCCCGCGCCACCTGCAGCTTGCCATCCGCAACGACGAGGAGCTCAACAAGCTCCTGTCGGGCGTCACCATCGCACAGGGTGGTGTCCTGCCCAACATCCAGGCCGTCCTGCTGCCAAAGAAGACCGAGAAGAAGGCCTAAAGGAGGCCAGGCAATCGCAGCGCCGCGTGCTCCCCTGCACGCAACGCGCTTTGCCGGCTCGGCTCGGCCCACAACAATCGGCCCTTTTCAGGGCCACCACACACACCTACGTCCAAAGCAAAATTTCAGTCGTCCTCGCCGCACCTTGTTTTGTTTTAACTTTGCACTGTCACAGCACAGCCGCCGCCGGCGCACGTCCGCCATCTTGTCGTCCACACAGCCCGTGTGGCCCAACACACACACACACACACACACACACACACACACACACACGCACGCACATTTTGCACGGTCGCAGTCGCCTTCCAAACCGACAAACGGCAGCAATAATGACCATTGTTAAAGGGAGGCGTGTCGACACACCGCCCTCCACTCCCGCGCGCAACGGCCGTCGACACGAACGAAACAGCTGATCCGGCCGCCTATGCCCACACGCCTTGCCTCGGAAACCCCAACGCCGCCGCAAACAAACACACAGAGCCAAACCACGCAAGCAAATAATCACCGCCTCTCGCACAACAACACACAGCCCGCCATCTCCGTCGCGATCGATACAAAGACACACAATAACAAACACACAAACGAAGCAGCTCCACACACAGCCAGCCACATGACACGTTTCCTTTCCTTCTCCCCTCCCAGTCACATCACGTCGCTCAAACGGAAAGAAAGAAAGAAACAAACAAACAACACAGCGCACACACGCAGCAACAACACAGACTCTTTCGCACTTTTCAACTTCCGAACAGTGTGGTGGCCCTGAAAAGGGCCGTTTTCTAGTCTCTCCCACCCACAAGCACGGCCGCGGGAAGGCCAGCGCCCGCTGCGACGCAGCCTAACCGCCGAAACCGTACAGGGTGCGCCCCTGCCTCTTCAGGGCGTACACCACGTCCATGGCCGTCACAGTCTTGCGCTTGGCGTGCTCAGTGTACGTCACCGCGTCGCGGATCACGTTCTCCAGGAACACCTTCAGCACCCCGCGGGTCTCCTCGTAGATCAGACCAGAGATGCGCTTCACGCCGCCCCTGCGAGCCAGGCGGCGGATGGCGGGCTTCGTGATGCCCTGGATGTTGTCGCGCAACACCTTGCGGTGCCGCTTGGCGCCACCCTTGCCGAGCCCCTTTCCTCCCTTGCCGCGGCCTGTCATCCTTCCTTCCTCGGGCAAAGCAAAACGTGCACAAACAGCAGCTGCAGCGGCTGGCGAGTCGGCTACGGTCTGCGCCCAGCGCGCCCGCCGCCCCCCTATATAGACTCTGGCCCGCCCTCCCCCCACCACGCGCAACCGAGGGCATATAAGCGCAGCACGGAGGCGCGCGGGCCCGTTGTCAAGGCAGCACCGGACGCCGCGCCGCACCTAACCTCCACGCACGCCGCTCCGCTACCGCTACCGCTACCGCTACCGCCATGGCCCGCACAAAGCAAACGGCCCGCAAGTCCACCGGCGGAAAGGCGCCGCGCAAACAGCTCGCCACCAAGGCGGCGAGGAAGAGCGCGCCCGCCACCGGAGGCGTCAAGAAGCCCCACCGCTACAGGCCGGGCACCGTCGCCCTGCGAGAAATCAGGCGCTACCAGAAGAGCACGGAGCTGCTCATCCGCAAGCTGCCATTCCAGCGCCTAGTGCGCGAGATCGCCCAGGACTTCAAGACCGACCTGCGCTTCCAGAGCTCCGCAGTCATGGCCCTGCAGGAGGCCAGCGAGGCCTACCTCGTCGGCCTCTTCGAAGACACCAACCTGTGCGCAATCCACGCCAAGCGCGTCACCATCATGCCCAAGGACATCCAGCTCGCGCGCCGCATCCGCGGCGAGCGCGCCTAAACCGCGCCGCGGCACCGCACCGCACAAACAAAAACGGCCCTTTTCAGGGCCACTAACATCTCTCCGTCGCGAGCAAACTTTGTCGGTCGCCTGCCTCTCGCCCCGCAACCCAAAAAAAACAAAAACCACCACTTCCCGTCCGTCCGCCACACCCGCTCACTCTGCCTGCCTGCCTGCCTGCTAGCAGCGCGCAACAATCACACATCATCCCTCCCCGGCGCTCAAAGCGCACAATACCCAACGGCCGACGTCACACCGCACGGGTGGCTGGCTGGCCGGCCGCCGCTTTCGTTTCGAAAACAAAAAAAACCCGCACTCCACTCCGACGGCCAACGGCCAGGCAGGCGCGCTCGCTCGCTCGCTCTCTCTACACGCCACCGAAATCCCCGCCGACTCCTTCCACATCTCAACGTGCCCCCCGTTGCAAAACATAACACACACAAAGGAACAAAACAAAGACCAGACACGACTAGACAAGACAGACATCCGAGAAGAACGAACGCAGGCAAGCCAACCAACGTATTCAAACAAAACAACGTGACAGAAAACCAACCGTCGGCCGCCGCCACAAACACGGCGACAATCAACCACGACAACAACAACACCGCTTACCGCTACCGCTACCGCCGCCCACACCCGCCACCGACCCCCGCAATCCAACCACCACGGCAAGCAAACAGCATCCCCACGGGCATACAGAAACGCCAGACAGACACCCACACCAAACGCAACACGACAATCAAAACCTTCCCCGACGTGCTTTGATGGCCCTGAGAAGGGCCGTTTTGGGCCGCGCGTCTCTTGCGCGCCACTAGACGACGACGGGGGGTGGGGACGACGGAGTCAAGCGCCAAACCCTTCCTTTCTCCCATCTCTTTCTCCTCTACTCTACTTCTTCTTCTTGGGCGAAGCCTTCGCCTTAGACGGCGTCGTCGCCTTCTTCGGGCGCGGCGCCTTCGGCTTCTTCGTCGGAACCTTGGCGGCCTTCTTCGCCTTCGACGGCGACTTGGCCTTGGCCGGCTTGGCCGCAGCCGCCTTCTTCGCACCCGCGGGAGCGGCCGACGCCGCAGACGCCTTCTTGGCGGCGCCCGCCTTCCGACCGGTCGCCGCCTTCACGCCACCAGCCTTCTTTGCGCCGGCCGCACGGGCGCCCTTCTTCTCCTTGCTGGCCGGAGCGGCGCGCTTCTTCTTGGCACCGCCAGCACGAGCCTTGCCGCCCTCGGCCGCCCCCCCGCCGCCGGCGCCGGCAAGCTTGAACGAGCCGGACGCGCCCTTCCCCTTCGTCTGCACCAGCTCGCCCGCCACGACGGCCGACTTGAGGTACTTCTTGATAAACGGCGCCAGCTTCTCCGCGTCCAGCTTGTAGTGCGCGGCTATGTACTTCTTGATCGCCTGCAGCGACGACCCGCCGCGCTCCTTCAGACTCTTGATGGCGGCCGTCACCATCTCAGAGGTGCGCGGGTGCGCAGGCTTGGCGCGCGGCTTCTTCGCAGACGACGCAGACTTGGCCTTCTTCGTAGTGCCGGTGGCGGCGGGTGCCGCAGCAGTCTCGTTCGTAGCCGCCTGATCTGCCATTTCGACGACGCGCGTAACACACAGCGAGAGCGAGAGCGAGCGGGACGGCAGGCAGGCACGCAAGCACAGCACAGCAGCAGAGCAGAGAATCACAAGGCCCAGCCAGTGTCGCGGGCGGGCGCGGACGGCCGAGAGAGCGGCCGCCACTCTGCGCGCCGCCGCGCCGCGCCTCCCGCGCTTGCTACCGCCCAACGTCCGACAGCCTGTGCGGAGCAGCCCCAAACCTGCGCCACAACCGCCCGCGCCTTTCAAACCACCGAGGATGGGGCTACACACAGCCACACCACAGTCGCCAACCAGTCGCCACGGCAGCGCCGCAAACCACGGCCAAACTGCAGCTACCGCGCGCTACAGCCTGGGTCGGCCCGCCGAGAATCGCCGCCCCCGCCCAAATGCCGCCCCCACAGCCCCAGCCGACGACCCGCCACAATGGCCAAACCTTCGGCAAAACTCCCACACCGTCGCCGCGGCAGCCCGGCCAGCGCGGCCGGCGCCACAGCCACACAAGCCGAGGCGTGCGGCGATGACGGCCGTGCAAACGCGCCTCCGCCGCCCCATCGCCTTCCGTCGCCCTCCCGCCGTTTCCCGATCGGCCCGCAGCCGTCGGGCCACATCGCGCGCCGTCCTCCTCCTCTCGCCCGCCAACATTCACAGCCGTTTCTCAACAATTGCCCGCCGCAAACGGACGCCGCCTGCGCAACAGGCGCCGCCGCCCCTCGCCGCTTCCGACCCAACCCCTCGACCGAGGCAAACCGCAATCCGAATCTACAGACCAACCCAATCTGCCGTCAAGCACACACGACAGCCGACCTTACACGTTACGCGTTACACATTACGTTTACACGTCTACGTTAGGTTAGGTTAGGTGGACGTGGGTTAGGTTAAGGGGACTTGGGTTAGGTTAAGCGTCAAACTTAGGTTAAGCATTCAAACACGTCAGGCGTCAGAGGTTAGGTTAGGTTAGGTTAGGTTAGGTTAGGTTACACGTTAGGTTAAGGGGTCAGTGCTAGGTTAAGAAGCGTCAAACGTAGGTTAAAAAAAAGCGTTCAAACGTGAGGCGTGAGCCGGACAGCTTACCTTACGTAGACGTTAGGGGCTCACAGGCTGAGCTCACCTCGCCACACCACAGGTTAGGTTCGGTTCGGTTCGGTTCGGTTCGGTTCGCTCGGCTCAGCGTAAAGCGCCGAGGTCAGGGTTACGTTCGTTCACCTTCGGGCGCCACACTTTCGGTTGAAAGGTCGCGACGGGACGACGTCGGCAGGCACGCCGCAAACGAACAAAAACGTACAGACGACGTCGGAAACCGCCGACAGACGGGGGAGCAGCACGACCACGACCAGACACCGAGCGCGAACGAGACACACGCGAACCACCCCCACCGGCCAAAGGGCACCACACAACAACCCAGAGCACCACGTGTCGACACCAGAGCAACCCGCCGCTCACGCGACATGGCTGGCACCGAAGGGCAACCGCCCGCAACTGCGCTTTCCGCGCCGGCCCGGATGCACGTCGTGCTACAACAACACCACTACCGTACACAGCCGCTGTTCACAACATCACTATCAATGGCGCGCCCGCGGCTCGCCGCCGTCGCAGTCGCAGCCCCAACGCCAGCACTTTTGCACCACCATTCACACGCACCGCAACACAGCTCGCCGACACAGCCGAACAAAACAAACACCACACAACAACAGCAACAACGCCGCCGCCTCCACTTGTGCCGGCGACCCACCCCGCCGATGGCGCACCTTTCGCCAGCCGGCAATCGACACACACGCACCCACCCACCGGGGCCCAGTGCAAAAAAAAACACACAAAAACCAAACAACACAAACGACACGGGAAGCGCACACCGCCACTTCGCGCGCACGCCACCAACCAGTCGTCGTCTCAAAATAACAAACACAAACAAAATAAACTAACAACTAGGGCAACACAAAACAAAAACGCCTCGCACGAACCGCCCACAAAAAGGACAAGCACACGCACAGCCTCTGCTGACGACCACGACGCAGCGGCACGCTGCTCCTGTCCCGCGCCCCGCGCCCCGCGCCCCACTCGATTCACAACTCACGCGACACCGTCATCGACGGGCTCGCTTCCCGCAACCTACCACCTTTCCGCCACGACGCACAGCCCCAGCCCCACCCGACGACTGCACTTTCACCACCGCCTCCCCCTTCCCCCCCAAAACACACACACACACACACACACACACACACACAGCCAGCCAAAAACGCACTCGCGACCCACACATGCACGTGCATCGGCACACGCCAACCAGTCAACGTCGACAACCACACGCAAGGCTCGAAACGAAAACGAAACCGGCGTCCTTCCACGTTGCCATCAAGCTACGCGACACAAGACACAAGGAACCAACACAACAGCCGGCCCCACTAATTCCCACTCTCACGCCGCAAAAAGCACACCGAAACCGCCAAACACGCACGCACATTCCCCTTCGCACTGACACCACCGACCGGCTCGCTACCACACACCTCTCGGCAGCCGTTTCACGCCAATTCGCCACACCGCCCACACAGTCGACAAGCGCCCGCCCTGTACGGCACACGCAACGACGCAGCGCAGCAAAGGGCGCCCGCAACACATACCTCTCCGCCGCCCGACGCGCCAACCGCCACACCACACCGCCAGCCACTCGCAAATTGTGCACTGCCACCAGCCACACGTCCAACACGCCGCGCCGCCTCCGGCCACCCGCCAGGGGGCGCTCACGTCCGCGACAACAGCGCGGCCCGCCGGGCCGGGCCGGGCCGGGCCGGGCCGAACCGAACCGAGCCGCCGCTGCTCTGCACTCGGCACGGCCACACCCTGCTGCAGACCGGGCTCGTCCCTCTGTACGCGTCTGCCTGCGCATCAACACAACACGACCTTTTTTTTTTTTTTTTCTCTCTCTACCGCCATCCCTCCTTCTCGCGTTTTACTCGTTGTTGCAGCAGCGGCGCACACCTACACATCCACAGCCCCAGCCGAGCCGGCCTCACCTCAGGGCCCGCCGCCAGCGTCTCCTCCTCGGGCACAGGTGCGGTGCTGTGGCCGCCCATCCAACCGCATTGCTGGCCGTCCAGCCACCAGGCGTTCCCACTGCCGCGAGCCACGCCGCGCACCGACCCTGCTGCAGAAAACGAAGCATAGCCAGAGACCGACCGATACACAAAGCAAGCCGTCGCCTCGCCTCTTGTCCTTCCTGCCTTCCTTCCGCCCCCGCCCTTCTCACACCACCGCCTCTCCACTTTCGCCCCCCCCCTCCTTTTTTTTTTTTTTTTTTTTTTTTTTGTTTTCTTCTTTCTTTCTTTCTTTCTTTGGCCCTCTCTCCTTCCCGCCATGGCGGTTACGGCACCGCCTGCAGCGGCAGATTTTTTGCGCCCACACGCCTACTCCTACCACCATTAACCTTGCCCTGCCCTGCCCTGCCCATCAACGTCGCAGTCGAACCGACGCTTGCCAACACACTGCCCACGTTCCTTTCTCTTTTCGGCCTACGCCCATTACGCGCCGCCGCCACAGCACCTTCCCTTCCCACAACACACCGACGTCATCACACGCACCCAAAACAGGGGCCACGACCGTGTTCCTCGCCCACTCCCATCCCGCACGGTACGCACATTCCCAACTACTACCGCGCACCCTCCCTTTCCAATCTGTGTGTCTCTGTGTCTGTGTCCTGTCCGCGCGTGACGCCTCTCAACATCCGCCGTCCCCCGTCCCGTTTTCGCCCCCATGCCGTCGTCGCGCCGCCTCCGCCCCTGTCCGCCCCGCACCACACCATACACCGCTGCTTGTCCCGGCCGTTGCCACCAAAGGCGCCGACCGCAAACGCGCCACGCCGCAGCCCCCGTGCGTCTCGCGCTCGCTTGCATCTCCGTGCCGACGCTGCCTCTCTTCCCGCTCGCACTCGACCTCGACAACACAGTCTTTGGCTCCGCCACTGCGTGTTCCGGTGGTACGCACGCTGCAACACGTATGTATTCATTACCAGAGCGATGGCGAGGCATGACAGCATCTCTGTCTGACCAGAGAGTTCTTTATCGCTGCTAGTCGGCGCTTGGACCGCGCCAGACGACAGTAGTGGCACGCACCGGGTCGCCAGGAACAGTTGTTATATATATATTGTAGCGCGAGTCGGGACAGGTAGTAGTCGGTCGACAGTAGTAGCGGGTGGACGGTTGTACTGAGCGGGCGTCGGCGGCGTGCTCTGCTCGTCTCGCGACTCTGGTCACGGTTCGGGACGATGTATAGTCTATTGTGTTATAATCAAAAGGTGGTGTGACGCTGCATTGCGCAAATCTGATAACGTATGTTCATTGTACTTATTTTGTTCAACAACGAAAGCCCCACTATTACTTTTTTTCTAAAGTAACTTTTGTCTCTTAACGAAAAACATTCACTTTTTAAAGACCACTTCCTATGGCATTTCCCTCCAAGGAGTGCAATTAATTACCAGCCAGCACTCATTCATTGCACACAGCTGTGTAAGGGGTATCTACGATTGAGGAGCGGATATAAATGCAATTTTTTGTTTTTTTTGTTTTTTTTTGTGTGTGTGTGTGTTGTAACCTCCCAGCAAAATTTAAAATAATGGACAATGTTATTTACGGATGCTAATGGACATTGCGCTAATTGTAACCTCGCCCACAATGAGAGGTATTGAAAATGGCAACACAAATGTGAAATTCGCAATCTGACTCAAATATAAAGTCTTCACACAACATTTAAAAAAGTCCGTTCAGTGACACGAAACTTCAATTAAACCGAAATATCGGTCTTTGGCCCTGTGCAAAACAATCAGAATTAAAGTCTTACCTCCGAATAAATGGATGTCACATTTCTGCTCTGGTTGTTGCGCAGCGCTTGGAGGAACTGCATTTGCAAATAATAATATTCTCTTTTTTTGTGATTTTAGTGACATTTTCCTTCAAAGAAGTGGAATGAAATGTGAAGTGCAACGAACTCTTTAGTTCAATAACAAATTAAATGTTTGAAAAATGCTTTTGAAATAAAAATTATTATTGGGGAACTTGTTGGAGAATAATTACAATAAATACAATTTTTCATTATCTAATGATTATATTAATTAACAGTATACCTTATTCACCATCTTGACCAGTGTTGCCGACCGCCTACATCACACAACCGCACTCGGCTGCTACTACTGACCGACCGCTCTGCATGACGACTATTAGCGTACTGCACGCGACGACTACTGACAGAGTACAGCCCTCAACTACACAGAGCTACGGACTCGCAACGACTACTGACAGACTGACTGACTGAGAACCGCTCGCAACACTCGCGCAGTCCAGCGCAAACTCTCTGGTCACAGATGCTACAATGTCTCGCCATCGCTACTATGTTACATACGTGTTTCAGTGTCTTTTTCATTGGGGTAACGATCTTTGGCTCTTTTTATTCTGAATACAGGGCCAAAGGTCAACGCTGCTGCCCTTATACAATTTATCAGGTTTCATTATGTCTGTTGCAATGTTACATACGGTTCACTCTTTCATTAATATTATCGTTGGGTTTGTTTTGTAGGGACGTTAACATTCTGGCACATTTTTATTATCATCGGACTCTCTGCTATTTGTGCAGGGAGGTTATACCTGGGTCCATTTCCATTTACATTTTAATATTGATAGACTTTTTGTTTTCTTTTTTGTTTCTTGTTGTTTTTCCTTCTTTTTTTTTTGTTGTTTTTTTTTTTTTGTTTGTTTTGTTTTTCCCGCTCTCACCACCACCGCCGCATCACGCCTTCCGTTTTCTTGGTTTCTTTTCTGTTCTTCAACTGCTTCAACATCACCGCGCCCCATTTCCACACCACAGCCATCATCAGCCTCCAAGACGGGCGGGCGCAGTGTGCCATTTCCGGCGCACAAGCACACCCGTACGGTACTCTCCTCGCCCCCACGCCACCAACAACACAGCGACCACGCGGCTTTCAGGCACGGCACGGCACGGCACGGCACGGCACCGGCGAAATGCGCCGCCCCCGCCCCTCCGCGCATCCGTCCGTCTCGCCACGTTCACTGACAGCCGCGTCTGCGGCTACAACACAACACCGCTCCCCTCCCTGGCAACTCACATTGTTTTTCTCCTCCTCTTTTGCACAAACCACAACGCCGAGCACAGGCGCAAGCCACCCACACCGCGCCCCTCCCCGTCCCGTCTTTGGCCGCCGCTCCTCGTTTGCCCCCTCCCATCTCCCGAAATGCCATGCCAGCAGCGTTACGCATGCCCCTCCCCTGTCCACACAACACTACCGCCTAACGAACAGCCTTTTCCGGGCCACATCCAGGGCACGCCCACCTCCAAACACTGCCAATTCACGGACGCACACACACACACACACACACACACACACACACACTCACTCACTTTCTCGACACCTTTCTGTACGGAGGGTGCGTCATCTCGACCGTGACAGAGTGACGGCAACTATCGACGATCCATTTCCCCCCACTGGTAAAACATGTCCACTAACACCTACATACATCATTCAAGTACACAGACAATAGCATACACACAATGGGAGGGCACACGAACATGGACGGCACGGCACTGTCATACACTCTTCCTCAGCACCATATCAACAAACGTTACGTACATCCGGGAAAGCGAAAGCGAACGCGAAAGCGAAAGCGAAATGAAAGCAAAAGCAAAGGCAAAGCCCAATGCAGCCGTCAAAGGTAACGTTCACCACGGCAGACACTTGCAGCCGCGCCGCCGTTAAACGCATTTCAGTGCGGCTCCAATACGCCTCCGACACGGGAACGTTCCGTTGCTCTACGAATGCGTTTCTCCCCTTTTTCCCTTCCTCTCTCTTTTGCCCCCCCTCCTTGCACTCTTGCCTCATTCCTCACGTTCTGCCCAGACATTCGACCGATCAAAGTCAACCTTTCGTTACCGTTCTCAGCGCGACGGTGTACAACAGTATGACGGGTGTGCCCAAGACTTCGGTTCAGTTGCGTGACGCCGGTCTATCGCGCCGATCGACAGTTACTCAGGGGGCGACGGATCGGACCACGTCACCGACACACAAAACACTTTCAAACAAACAAATACATACCGGATGGACACAGACAAACACGTGTACAGACATTCGCCAAACAAACGACCGCCGCCGCCGCCGTCGTCGTCGTCTAGCGTGCATCTTGAATGACGACATCGGTGTGCGTGCGTCGTACGCAATCAGTCAGACACGGCTATCAAACATCAGAGTCGAATGGTACATCATCGTGCGTGTCGCCGTACACGTACAGTACAATACAACAACAATGCGTCTTAATGGCACGTTCATTTCAACGTCACTCACACACCTCCACGCTGCACTTACGTCGCACCATTGTCAAACTCGGCGTACAGCAAAGGGAATAGTGGGCGGCAAAAAAAACCAAACAAAAACATTTCACATTTCACCCTCGCCATGTATGATGTGCAAAAAAACAAACCCGCAAACGGCCGTCGTTACGGTGACACAAAAGTCGCCGATCACACTGTCCCCCCCTCGCAGACGGGTAACACACACACACCAACAACACCAATGGGTCAAAAACCACGCCAACGAGGCGTGCCACCATTCCACGCCACGGCGACCAACCTCGTGGCCGTACCCCGCGCAACACGCTTTGACGCGCCCCCCCCCCACCCACAATCAAAATGCACACATACATCACAGCCGTCCACACAAACAACAACAACAACAACAACAATTCCGCCCTTCCCGCAAAAGGCAAGTTGGTGGCCCTGAAAAGGGCCGTTTTGCCGCTCTCGCAACGGAGGAGCCTTCTCCATCCTTCCTTCCATTCCAGAGCCACCTCCTTACTTGGAGCTCGTGTACTTGGTCACCGCCTTCGTGCCCTCGCTCACGGCGTGCTTGGCCAGCTCGCCAGGCAGCAACAGCCGCACAGCGGTCTGGATCTCGCGGGACGTGATGGTCGAGCGCTTGTTGTAGTGCGCCAGGCGAGAAGCCTCGGCCGCAATGCGCTCGAAAATGTCGTTCACGAAGCTGTTCATGATGCTCATCGCCTTCGACGAGATGCCCGTGTCAGGGTGCACCTGCTTCAGCACCTTGTAGATGTAGATGGCATAGCTCTCCTTCCTCTTGCGCTTCTTCTTCTTGTCGCCCTTCGAAATGTTCTTCTGCGCCTTGCCAGCCTTCTTGGCGGCCTTCCCGCTAGTCTTGGGCGGCATCTCGAACCAACGTACGGCAGCAGCAACACCAGTAGCAAGCGCTCCGCTCTAGTCAGCGTCTCCCCACACAGTGGCACCCGCCGCCAGCCGCCGCCGCACCTTTACCAGCTCGCCCTGTTGCGGCCGCCGACCAATGGGGCGCGCGCGCAAATACTGAAGATGTGGCGCGCTGCATCAAGTCCCTGCCCACCAGGAAAACCCCGGGTCACGACCAGGTCACAAATGAATTGCTGAAACTCCTCCCGCCTCTGGCAATCACCCACCTGACCGATATAGTTAATGAACTGACGCGATCACAAAAATTCCCGGCGCAGTGGAAGCACGCAGAAGTTATTGCGATCGCGAAACCAGGAAAAGACCCGGTGTTCCCGCAACACTATAGACCAATTAGTCTACTGCCTACCCTCAGTAAACTTTACGAGCGCCTCCTACTAACCCCCATACAGGACTATATCACAAGAGAGCAGATTCTGCCGAAATTCCAATTCGGATTTAGGCAAAGACACTCCGCCCCCCAGCAAATCATGAGGGTGGTTGAAGCAGCCACAGACAGCTTCAACCGAAAGGGCTACTGCGGGCTTGTCTTGTTAGACGTAGCAAAAGCCTTCGACTCAGTCTGGCACACCGGGATATTACACAAGATGTACACCCTAGGCTTCCCCGGAAAGATAGTCAAAATCGTTAAAAACTATCTCTCCGGTAGGACTTTCTCAGTCAAGATCGATGGATCCCTGTCGACCAGGAGAAGAATCAGTGCAGGCGTGCCCCAGGGCTCAGTCCTGGGACCCGTCCTCTACAGTGTCTACACTGCTGACATCCCTACGACTCAGCATGTAAACACTGCACAGTACGCAGACGACACTGCATTCTTCTCCTGCTCGACAAACAGGAACCTGGTTACAAGGCGTCTGCAAACCGCCCTAAACAGGACGGAAAACTGGGCAAAGCAGTGGCGCATCTCAATTAACTCTGAGAAAACACAAGCCATGCTGCTCACCAGACGCTATGGGAAACGCCGACCCCCAAGAAGACCATACCAACTGCTGAGATTGCAGGGGCAGAATTTGCCATGGAGAAATTCTGCGAAGTACCTCGGTGTCACACTTGACAGACGCCTGACATGGAAGTGCCACATAGAGGAGCTTCGCAGAAAGGCTCACGCCAGGATGCAGATTCTGTACCCTGTCTTGAACAGCACCAGTTCCCTCGACCCCGCAACAGGAGTAGCGATCTATCGAAGTCTAATTCGACCGATACTGGAATATGCGTGCCCTGTATGGGGCTACGCAGCCAGATCGACGATAGATCGCTTACAAAAGACTCAAAACAGAGCGTTAAGACGAGCCCTACACGTCCCCACGCGCTTCCCCACGGCAGATTTGCACGAAGCCGCAGACATAGAGCCAATCACCACAAGATTCCGCGCCCTGGCAGAAGTGTTCTACGCCACGGCGCGGAAGTCAGAAAACGAATTAATCAACACCCTTGGGCAATACGAACCCCATAGGCAGAGATATAACAGACCCAAGTCGCTACTCCTGCAGTAGCAGAAAAAGAACAACTAAAGAAAACTCTCAACGAACAGCAACCAACAAAAGCAAAGAAACAAAAACAACACAAAAGAAAAGAGGAGGAAATGTCCTAATGTGACAACAACCTCCACCAGCACACCCTCTAAAGGTAGAGGAATAAAAGAGAGAAGCAGAGAGCTGCGCCGGCACGCACTCCGCTGCTCGACTCGCTGCCGCTCGCACCGGTCGTTTTCGTTTCCGTTTCGTGTGCACCGTCGCTAGCCCATCGCCATGTCCGGACGCGGAAAGGGAGGCAAAGTCAAGGGCAAGTCAAAGTCCCGCTCAAGCAGGGCTGGGCTCCAGTTCCCGGTCGGCAGAATCCACCGCCTCCTGCGCAAGGGAAACTACGCAGAGCGCGTCGGCGCCGGGGCGCCCGTCTACCTCGCCGCCGTCATGGAGTACCTCGCGGCTGAGGTGCTCGAGCTGGCCGGAAACGCGGCCCGCGACAACAAGAAGACGCGCATCATCCCGCGCCACCTGCAGCTTGCCATCCGCAACGACGAGGAGCTCAACAAGCTCCTGTCGGGCGTCACCATCGCACAGGGTGGTGTCCTGCCCAACATCCAGGCCGTCCTGCTGCCAAAGAAGACCGAGAAGAAGGCCTAAAGGAGGCCAGGCAATCGCAGCGCCGCGTGCTCCCCTGCACGCAACGCGCTTTGCCGGCTCGGCTCGGCCCACAACAATCGGCCCTTTTCAGGGCCACCACACACACCTACGTCCAAAGCAAAATTTCAGTCGTCCTCGCCGCACCTTGTTTTGTTTTAACTTTGCACTGTCACAGCACAGCCGCCGCCGGCGCACGTCCGCCATCTTGTCGTCCACACAGCCCGTGTGGCCCAACACACACACACACACACACACACACACACACACACACACACGCACGCACATTTTGCACGGTCGCAGTCGCCTTCCAAACCGACAAACGGCAGCAATAATGACCATTGTTAAAGGGAGGCGTGTCGACACACCGCCCTCCACTCCCGCGCGCAACGGCCGTCGACACGAACGAAACAGCTGATCCGGCCGCCTATGCCCACACGCCTTGCCTCGGAAACCCCAACGCCGCCGCAAACAAACACACAGAGCCAAACCACGCAAGCAAATAATCACCGCCTCTCGCACAACAACACACAGCCCGCCATCTCCGTCGCGATCGATACAAAGACACACAATAACAAACACACAAACGAAGCAGCTCCACACACAGCCAGCCACATGACACGTTTCCTTTCCTTCTCCCCTCCCAGTCACATCACGTCGCTCAAACGGAAAGAAAGAAAGAAACAAACAAACAACACAGCGCACACACGCAGCAACAACACAGACTCTTTCGCACTTTTCAACTTCCGAACAGTGTGGTGGCCCTGAAAAGGGCCGTTTTCTAGTCTCTCCCACCCACAAGCACGGCCGCGGGAAGGCCAGCGCCCGCTGCGACGCAGCCTAACCGCCGAAACCGTACAGGGTGCGCCCCTGCCTCTTCAGGGCGTACACCACGTCCATGGCCGTCACAGTCTTGCGCTTGGCGTGCTCAGTGTACGTCACCGCGTCGCGGATCACGTTCTCCAGGAACACCTTCAGCACCCCGCGGGTCTCCTCGTAGATCAGACCAGAGATGCGCTTCACGCCGCCCCTGCGAGCCAGGCGGCGGATGGCGGGCTTCGTGATGCCCTGGATGTTGTCGCGCAACACCTTGCGGTGCCGCTTGGCGCCACCCTTGCCGAGCCCCTTTCCTCCCTTGCCGCGGCCTGTCATCCTTCCTTCCTCGGGCAAAGCAAAACGTGCACAAACAGCAGCTGCAGCGGCTGGCGAGTCGGCTACGGTCTGCGCCCAGCGCGCCCGCCGCCCCCCTATATAGACTCTGGCCCGCCCTCCCCCCACCACGCGCAACCGAGGGCATATAAGCGCAGCACGGAGGCGCGCGGGCTGCACCTACAGAAAGCCCCCCCCCACATCCTCATCCCCATTCTCTCCATAATCTTCAATTATTGCCTCACCTATGAAACGTTACCGACCAACTGGAAGACGAGTAAGACAATTATGATCCTCAAGCCTGACAAACCGAAGACTGACCCCCGCTCATACAGACCAATCTCTCTGCTCGACGTTATAGGGAAAACCTACGAACGCATATTAGCGAACAGACTTAGAAAATTCACAGAAGACAAAGGACTACCCCCGACAATCCAGGCAGGCTTCAGACCCAACCACTCGACGAATGACCCCCTCTTTAAACTTACTAACAGCATTACTAAGGGATTCAACGACGGACGATGCACGCTCGCGGTATTCCTAGACATCGAGCGTGCGTTCGACAAGTTGTGGCATCAAGGACTTCTCCTCAAACTAAGCCGACTAGGAATCCCCATCAAATTCATAAAAATCTTACAAGCCTATCTTAGCAACAGAGTATGCAGAATTCATGTTGGGGATCAACATTCCGATCCGTTCACGCCACAGGCAGGTGTCCCGCAAGGAGGCATCCTGTCACCGACCCTGTACGCGCTGTACACAGCAGACATCCCCACTACAACGACAACAGACGAGACAGTCGCACTATATGCAGACGACACTGCATATTGGTGCACTGCCCCAAACACCAGGACCATACAACGGAAAACGACGGACTACCTACAAAAACTTCAGACCTGGATGAAGCAGTGGCGAATCCGACCCAACCCGACCAAAACACAGACCATATTCTTCCAACACAGACACCGAACCAAGAACAGAAATCAAAACACTGGCGACTTACAACTAACACTATGGAACACGCCACTGACGCTTACTAACTCCGCGAAATACTTAGGCGTGTTCCTAGACAAGCATCTAAACTGGCAGACGCACATCAACTACCTCCTCAACAGAACAAGAAAAAGACAAGGACTCATACGACAGGTGCAGGGTCGCCTCCATGGCTGCCGCCTGGAGACGGCCCTGCATACATACAAGACCTTCGTCAGGCCGGTCATGGAGTATGCAGCTGCACCCCTGGCTGGTCTGGCGAAGAGCCAGGCGGACAGACTCTACAGAACTGAAAGAAGACTACTTCGCAGCATCACCAAACTCCCCCCCCAGACCCCGAGCAACGACGTTTATGACATCACAAACATAGAACCACTACAAACTCGACTAACGAAACTACGCGCCAACTACGGCAGACACATACTGACGAAACGACCAGATATGGAAGACTTATTGACCTCTGAAATCCGGGAAAGGAGGCGCCCTAAATACAAATACATCCATCCAGCGCGTACAGTGGCACAAAACACGACCGCCCATTTCCCCGACCTTGCTCCCACCATGACCCCACTCGTAAGCGGCACCCACACTCCCCCCCATCTCGACGCCAGGAGGTAGGCAACGGCCCTACACACACACACACACACACACACACACACACACACAATCACACACAACGCACGCAACGACCACATACACAAATAAGCAATAACACGAAAATCTGAGCAGATACACTTCCCTCTTATTCACATATCGCCACCTCAAATATATGCCTACATAGAATTATTTATTTAAAAATTATATGCTTTTATATGATCTTCTAAAATTATATGTTCTCCTTAAATTTATATGTTTTTCCCAAAATTAATTGTTCTCATTATGTTCTAATTTTATTTCTAAGTTCCTACTATATGTCTTACATGATAACTGCATAAATGTCTCTTGAATGTCAAAATAATTTAAACCCAACATTGTTCAAAAATAAAAATGTAAACTCTATATCTTACCGGAATAACAATGTTTGGCACAATTGCAAGCAATTGACACTCTAAAAAGCAAAAAATTGTATCGAACACCATCGGCCGAAAAAGAGCAACAGCAAGCTCTAAAAAGGCCCGCCCTCTCCTTCAGGGAGGGAATGAAATGTGCCAAAAAAAAAAAAAAAAAAAAAAAAAAAAAAAAAAAAAAAAAAAAAAAAAAAAAAAGCGCGCGGGCCCGTTGTCAAGGCAGCACCGGACGCCGCGCCGCACCTAACCTCCACGCACGCCGCTCCGCTACCGCTACCGCTACCGCTACCGCCATGGCCCGCACAAAGCAAACGGCCCGCAAGTCCACCGGCGGAAAGGCGCCGCGCAAACAGCTCGCCACCAAGGCGGCGAGGAAGAGCGCGCCCGCCACCGGAGGCGTCAAGAAGCCCCACCGCTACAGGCCGGGCACCGTCGCCCTGCGAGAAATCAGGCGCTACCAGAAGAGCACGGAGCTGCTCATCCGCAAGCTGCCATTCCAGCGCCTAGTGCGCGAGATCGCCCAGGACTTCAAGACCGACCTGCGCTTCCAGAGCTCCGCAGTCATGGCCCTGCAGGAGGCCAGCGAGGCCTACCTCGTCGGCCTCTTCGAAGACACCAACCTGTGCGCAATCCACGCCAAGCGCGTCACCATCATGCCCAAGGACATCCAGCTCGCGCGCCGCATCCGCGGCGAGCGCGCCTAAACCGCGCCGCGGCACCGCACCGCACAAACAAAAACGGCCCTTTTCAGGGCCACTAACATCTCTCCGTCGCGAGCAAACTTTGTCGGTCGCCTGCCTCTCGCCCCGCAACCCAAAAAAAACAAAAACCACCACTTCCCGTCCGTCCGCCACACCCGCTCACTCTGCCTGCCTGCCTGCCTGCTAGCAGCGCGCAACAATCACACATCATCCCTCCCCGGCGCTCAAAGCGCACAATACCCAACGGCCGACGTCACACCGCACGGGTGGCTGGCTGGCCGGCCGCCGCTTTCGTTTCGAAAACAAAAAAAACCCGCACTCCACTCCGACGGCCAACGGCCAGGCAGGCGCGCTCGCTCGCTCGCTCTCTCTACACGCCACCGAAATCCCCGCCGACTCCTTCCACATCTCAACGTGCCCCCCGTTGCAAAACATAACACACACAAAGGAACAAAACAAAGACCAGACACGACTAGACAAGACAGACATCCGAGAAGAACGAACGCAGGCAAGCCAACCAACGTATTCAAACAAAACAACGTGACAGAAAACCAACCGTCGGCCGCCGCCACAAACACGGCGACAATCAACCACGACAACAACAACACCGCTTACCGCTACCGCTACCGCCGCCCACACCCGCCACCGACCCCCGCAATCCAACCACCACGGCAAGCAAACAGCATCCCCACGGGCATACAGAAACGCCAGACAGACACCCACACCAAACGCAACACGACAATCAAAACCTTCCCCGACGTGCTTTGATGGCCCTGAGAAGGGCCGTTTTGGGCCGCGCGTCTCTTGCGCGCCACTAGACGACGACGGGGGGTGGGGACGACGGAGTCAAGCGCCAAACCCTTCCTTTCTCCCATCTCTTTCTCCTCTACTCTACTTCTTCTTCTTGGGCGAAGCCTTCGCCTTAGACGGCGTCGTCGCCTTCTTCGGGCGCGGCGCCTTCGGCTTCTTCGTCGGAACCTTGGCGGCCTTCTTCGCCTTCGACGGCGACTTGGCCTTGGCCGGCTTGGCCGCAGCCGCCTTCTTCGCACCCGCGGGAGCGGCCGACGCCGCAGACGCCTTCTTGGCGGCGCCCGCCTTCCGACCGGTCGCCGCCTTCACGCCACCAGCCTTCTTTGCGCCGGCCGCACGGGCGCCCTTCTTCTCCTTGCTGGCCGGAGCGGCGCGCTTCTTCTTGGCACCGCCAGCACGAGCCTTGCCGCCCTCGGCCGCCCCCCCGCCGCCGGCGCCGGCAAGCTTGAACGAGCCGGACGCGCCCTTCCCCTTCGTCTGCACCAGCTCGCCCGCCACGACGGCCGACTTGAGGTACTTCTTGATAAACGGCGCCAGCTTCTCCGCGTCCAGCTTGTAGTGCGCGGCTATGTACTTCTTGATCGCCTGCAGCGACGACCCGCCGCGCTCCTTCAGACTCTTGATGGCGGCCGTCACCATCTCAGAGGTGCGCGGGTGCGCAGGCTTGGCGCGCGGCTTCTTCGCAGACGACGCAGACTTGGCCTTCTTCGTAGTGCCGGTGGCGGCGGGTGCCGCAGCAGTCTCGTTCGTAGCCGCCTGATCTGCCATTTCGACGACGCGCGTAACACACAGCGAGAGCGAGAGCCAGCGGGACGGCAGGCAGGCACGCAAGCACAGCACAGCAGCAGAGCAGAGAATCACAAGGCCCAGCCAGTGTCGCGGGCGGGCGCGGACGGCCGAGAGAGCGGCCGCCACTCTGCGCGCCGCCGCGCCGCGCCTCCCGCGCTTGCTACCGCCCAACGTCCGACAGCCTGTGCGGAGCAGCCCCAAACCTGCGCCACAACCGCCCGCGCCTTTCAAACCACCGAGGATGGGGCTACACACAGCCACACCACAGTCGCCAACCAGTCGCCACGGCAGCGCCGCAAACCACGGCCAAACTGCAGCTACCGCGCGCTACAGCCTGGGTCGGCCCGCCGAGAATCGCCGCCCCCGCCCAAATGCCGCCCCCACAGCCCCAGCCGACGACCCGCCACAATGGCCAAACCTTCGGCAAAACTCCCACACCGTCGCCGCGGCAGCCCGGCCAGCGCGGCCGGCGCCACAGCCACACAAGCCGAGGCGTGCGGCGATGACGGCCGTGCAAACGCGCCTCCGCCGCCCCATCGCCTTCCGTCGCCCTCCCGCCGTTTCCCGATCGGCCCGCAGCCGTCGGGCCACATCGCGCGCCGTCCTCCTCCTCTCGCCCGCCAACATTCACAGCCGTTTCTCAACAATTGCCCGCCGCAAACGGACGCCGCCTGCGCAACAGGCGCCGCCGCCCCTCGCCGCTTCCGACCCAACCCCTCGACCGAGGCAAACCGCAATCCGAATCTACAGACCAACCCAATCTGCCGTCAAGCACACACGACAGCCGACCTTACACGTTACGCGTTACACATTACGTTTACACGTCTACGTTAGGTTAGGTTAGGTGGACGTGGGTTAGGTTAAGGGGACTTGGGTTAGGTTAAGCGTCAAACTTAGGTTAAGCATTCAAACACGTCAGGCGTCAGAGGTTAGGTTAGGTTAGGTTAGGTTAGGTTAGGTTACACGTTAGGTTAAGGGGTCAGTGCTAGGTTAAGAAGCGTCAAACGTAGGTTAAAAAAAAGCGTTCAAACGTGAGGCGTGAGCCGGACAGCTTACCTTACGTAGACGTTAGGGGCTCACAGGCTGAGCTCACCTCGCCACACCACAGGTTAGGTTCGGTTCGGTTCGGTTCGGTTCGGTTCGCTCGGCTCAGCGTAAAGCGCCGAGGTCAGGGTTACGTTCGTTCACCTTCGGGCGCCACACTTTCGGTTGAAAGGTCGCGACGGGACGACGTCGGCAGGCACGCCGCAAACGAACAAAAACGTACAGACGACGTCGGAAACCGCCGACAGACGGGGGAGCAGCACGACCACGACCAGACACCGAGCGCGAACGAGACACACGCGAACCACCCCCACCGGCCAAAGGGCACCACACAACAACCCAGAGCACCACGTGTCGACACCAGAGCAACCCGCCGCTCACGCGACATGGCTGGCACCGAAGGGCAACCGCCCGCAACTGCGCTTTCCGCGCCGGCCCGGATGCACGTCGTGCTACAACAACACCACTACCGTACACAGCCGCTGTTCACAACATCACTATCAATGGCGCGCCCGCGGCTCGCCGCCGTCGCAGTCGCAGCCCCAACGCCAGCACTTTTGCACCACCATTCACACGCACCGCAACACAGCTCGCCGACACAGCCGAACAAAACAAACACCACACAACAACAGCAACAACGCCGCCGCCTCCACTTGTGCCGGCGACCCACCCCGCCGATGGCGCACCTTTCGCCAGCCGGCAATCGACACACACGCACCCACCCACCGGGGCCCAGTGCAAAAAAAAACACACAAAAACCAAACAACACAAACGACACGGGAAGCGCACACCGCCACTTCGCGCGCACGCCACCAACCAGTCGTCGTCTCAAAATAACAAACACAAACAAAATAAACTAACAACTAGGGCAACACAAAACAAAAACGCCTCGCACGAACCGCCCACAAAAAGGACAAGCACACGCACAGCCTCTGCTGACGACCACGACGCAGCGGCACGCTGCTCCTGTCCCGCGCCCCGCGCCCCGCGCCCCACTCGATTCACAACTCACGCGACACCGTCATCGACGGGCTCGCTTCCCGCAACCTACCACCTTTCCGCCACGACGCACAGCCCCAGCCCCACCCGACGACTGCACTTTCACCACCGCCTCCCCCTTCCCCCCCAAAACACACACACACACACACACACACACACAGCCAGCCAAAAACGCACTCGCGACCCACACATGCACGTGCATCGGCACACGCCAACCAGTCAACGTCGACAACCACACGCAAGGCTCGAAACGAAAACGAAACCGGCGTCCTTCCACGTTGCCATCAAGCTACGCGACACAAGACACAAGGAACCAACACAACAGCCGGCCCCACTAATTCCCACTCTCACGCCGCAAAAAGCACACCGAAACCGCCAAACACGCACGCACATTCCCCTTCGCACTGACACCACCGACCGGCTCGCTACCACACACCTCTCGGCAGCCGTTTCACGCCAATTCGCCACACCGCCCACACAGTCGACAAGCGCCCGCCCTGTACGGCACACGCAACGACGCAGCGCAGCAAAGGGCGCCCGCAACACATACCTCTCCGCCGCCCGACGCGCCAACCGCCACACCACACCGCCAGCCACTCGCAAATTGTGCACTGCCACCAGCCACACGTCCAACACGCCGCGCCGCCTCCGGCCACCCGCCAGGGGGCGCTCACGTCCGCGACAACAGCGCGGCCCGCCGGGCCGGGCCGGGCCGGGCCGGGCCGAACCGAACCGAGCCGCCGCTGCTCTGCACTCGGCACGGCCACACCCTGCTGCAGACCGGGCTCGTCCCTCTGTACGCGTCTGCCTGCGCATCAACACAACACGACCTTTTTTTTTTTTTTTTCTCTCTCTACCGCCATCCCTCCTTCTCGCGTTTTACTCGTTGTTGCAGCAGCGGCGCACACCTACACATCCACAGCCCCAGCCGAGCCGGCCTCACCTCAGGGCCCGCCGCCAGCGTCTCCTCCTCGGGCACAGGTGCGGTGCTGTGGCCGCCCATCCAACCGCATTGCTGGCCGTCCAGCCACCAGGCGTTCCCACTGCCGCGAGCCACGCCGCGCACCGACCCTGCTGCAGAAAACGAAGCATAGCCAGAGACCGACCGATACACAAAGCAAGCCGTCGCCTCGCCTCTTGTCCTTCCTGCCTTCCTTCCGCCCCCGCCCTTCTCACACCACCGCCTCTCCACTTTCGCCCCCCCCCTCCTTTTTTTTTTTTTTTTTTTTTTTTTTGTTTTCTTCTTTCTTTCTTTCTTTCTTTGGCCCTCTCTCCTTCCCGCCATGGCGGTTACGGCACCGCCTGCAGCGGCAGATTTTTTGCGCCCACACGCCTACTCCTACCACCATTAACCTTGCCCTGCCCTGCCCTGCCCATCAACGTCGCAGTCGAACCGACGCTTGCCAACACACTGCCCACGTTCCTTTCTCTTTTCGGCCTACGCCCATTACGCGCCGCCGCCACAGCACCTTCCCTTCCCACAACACACCGACGTCATCACACGCACCCAAAACAGGGGCCACGACCGTGTTCCTCGCCCACTCCCATCCCGCACGGTACGCACATTCCCAACTACTACCGCGCACCCTCCCTTTCCAATCTGTGTGTCTCTGTGTCTGTGTCCTGTCCGCGCGTGACGCCTCTCAACATCCGCCGTCCCCCGTCCCGTTTTCGCCCCCATGCCGTCGTCGCGCCGCCTCCGCCCCTGTCCGCCCCGCACCACACCATACACCGCTGCTTGTCCCGGCCGTTGCCACCAAAGGCGCCGACCGCAAACGCGCCACGCCGCAGCCCCCGTGCGTCTCGCGCTCGCTTGCATCTCCGTGCCGACGCTGCCTCTCTTCCCGCTCGCACTCGACCTCGACAACACAGTCTTTGGCTCCGCCACTGCGTGTTCCGGTGGTACGCACGCTGCAACACGTATGTATTCATTACCAGAGCGATGGCGAGGCATGACAGCATCTCTGTCTGACCAGAGAGTTCTTTATCGCTGCTAGTCGGCGCTTGGACCGCGCCAGACGACAGTAGTGGCACGCACCGGGTCGCCAGGAACAGTTGTTATATATATATTGTAGCGCGAGTCGGGACAGGTAGTAGTCGGTCGACAGTAGTAGCGGGTGGACGGTTGTACTGAGCGGGCGTCGGCGGCGTGCTCTGCTCGTCTCGCGACTCTGGTCACGGTTC
Organism: Schistocerca americana; assembly: GCF_021461395.2. NCBI lineage: Eukaryota > Metazoa > Arthropoda > Insecta > Orthoptera > Acrididae > Schistocerca > Schistocerca americana. The sequence goes on from NW_025725924.1 coordinate 232,232, forward strand.
GGGACGATGTATAGTCTATTGTGTTATAATCAAAAGGTGGTGTGACGCTGCATTGCGCAAATCTGATAACGTATGTTCATTGTACTTATTTTGTTCAACAACGAAAGCCCCACTATTACTTTTTTTCTAAAGTAACTTTTGTCTCTTAACGAAAAACATTCACTTTTTAAAGACCACTTCCTATGGCATTTCCCTCCAAGGAGTGCAATTAATTACCAGCCAGCACTCATTCATTGCACACAGCTGTGTAAGGGGTATCTACGATTGAGGAGCGGATATAAATGCAATTTTTTGTTTTTTTTGTTTTTTTTTGTGTGTGTGTGTGTTGTAACCTCCCAGCAAAATTTAAAATAATGGACAATGTTATTTACGGATGCTAATGGACATTGCGCTAATTGTAACCTCGCCCACAATGAGAGGTATTGAAAATGGCAACACAAATGTGAAATTCGCAATCTGACTCAAATATAAAGTCTTCACACAACATTTAAAAAAGTCCGTTCAGTGACACGAAACTTCAATTAAACCGAAATATCGGTCTTTGGCCCTGTGCAAAACAATCAGAATTAAAGTCTTACCTCCGAATAAATGGATGTCACATTTCTGCTCTGGTTGTTGCGCAGCGCTTGGAGGAACTGCATTTGCAAATAATAATATTCTCTTTTTTTGTGATTTTAGTGACATTTTCCTTCAAAGAAGTGGAATGAAATGTGAAGTGCAACGAACTCTTTAGTTCAATAACAAATTAAATGTTTGAAAAATGCTTTTGAAATAAAAATTATTATTGGGGAACTTGTTGGAGAATAATTACAATAAATACAATTTTTCATTATCTAATGATTATATTAATTAACAGTATACCTTATTCACCATCTTGACCAGTGTTGCCGACCGCCTACATCACACAACCGCACTCGGCTGCTACTACTGACCGACCGCTCTGCATGACGACTATTAGCGTACTGCACGCGACGACTACTGACAGAGTACAGCCCTCAACTACACAGAGCTACGGACTCGCAACGACTACTGACAGACTGACTGACTGAGAACCGCTCGCAACACTCGCGCAGTCCAGCGCAAACTCTCTGGTCACAGATGCTACAATGTCTCGCCATCGCTACTATGTTACATACGTGTTTCAGTGTCTTTTTCATTGGGGTAACGATCTTTGGCTCTTTTTATTCTGAATACAGGGCCAAAGGTCAACGCTGCTGCCCTTATACAATTTATCAGGTTTCATTATGTCTGTTGCAATGTTACATACGGTTCACTCTTTCATTAATATTATCGTTGGGTTTGTTTTGTAGGGACGTTAACATTCTGGCACATTTTTATTATCATCGGACTCTCTGCTATTTGTGCAGGGAGGTTATACCTGGGTCCATTTCCATTTACATTTTAATATTGATAGACTTTTTGTTTTCTTTTTTGTTTCTTGTTGTTTTTCCTTCTTTTTTTTTTGTTGTTTTTTTTTTTTTGTTTGTTTTGTTTTTCCCGCTCTCACCACCACCGCCGCATCACGCCTTCCGTTTTCTTGGTTTCTTTTCTGTTCTTCAACTGCTTCAACATCACCGCGCCCCATTTCCACACCACAGCCATCATCAGCCTCCAAGACGGGCGGGCGCAGTGTGCCATTTCCGGCGCACAAGCACACCCGTACGGTACTCTCCTCGCCCCCACGCCACCAACAACACAGCGACCACGCGGCTTTCAGGCACGGCACGGCACGGCACGGCACGGCACGGCACCGGCGAAATGCGCCGCCCCCGCCCCTCCGCGCATCCGTCCGTCTCGCCACGTTCACTGACAGCCGCGTCTGCGGCTACAACACAACACCGCTCCCCTCCCTGGCAACTCACATTGTTTTTCTCCTCCTCTTTTGCACAAACCACAACGCCGAGCACAGGCGCAAGCCACCCACACCGCGCCCCTCCCCGTCCCGTCTTTGGCCGCCGCTCCTCGTTTGCCCCCTCCCATCTCCCGAAATGCCATGCCAGCAGCGTTACGCATGCCCCTCCCCTGTCCACACAACACTACCGCCTAACGAACAGCCTTTTCCGGGCCACATCCAGGGCACGCCCACCTCCAAACACTGCCAATTCACGGACGCACACACACACACACACACACACACACACACACACTCACTCACTTTCTCGACACCTTTCTGTACGGAGGGTGCGTCATCTCGACCGTGACAGAGTGACGGCAACTATCGACGATCCATTTCCCCCCACTGGTAAAACATGTCCACTAACACCTACATACATCATTCAAGTACACAGACAATAGCATACACACAATGGGAGGGCACACGAACATGGACGGCACGGCACTGTCATACACTCTTCCTCAGCACCATATCAACAAACGTTACGTACATCCGGGAAAGCGAAAGCGAACGCGAAAGCGAAAGCGAAATGAAAGCAAAAGCAAAGGCAAAGCCCAATGCAGCCGTCAAAGGTAACGTTCACCACGGCAGACACTTGCAGCCGCGCCGCCGTTAAACGCATTTCAGTGCGGCTCCAATACGCCTCCGACACGGGAACGTTCCGTTGCTCTACGAATGCGTTTCTCCCCTTTTTCCCTTCCTCTCTCTTTTGCCCCCCCTCCTTGCACTCTTGCCTCATTCCTCACGTTCTGCCCAGACATTCGACCGATCAAAGTCAACCTTTCGTTACCGTTCTCAGCGCGACGGTGTACAACAGTATGACGGGTGTGCCCAAGACTTCGGTTCAGTTGCGTGACGCCGGTCTATCGCGCCGATCGACAGTTACTCAGGGGGCGACGGATCGGACCACGTCACCGACACACAAAACACTTTCAAACAAACAAATACATACCGGATGGACACAGACAAACACGTGTACAGACATTCGCCAAACAAACGACCGCCGCCGCCGCCGTCGTCGTCGTCTAGCGTGCATCTTGAATGACGACATCGGTGTGCGTGCGTCGTACGCAATCAGTCAGACACGGCTATCAAACATCAGAGTCGAATGGTACATCATCGTGCGTGTCGCCGTACACGTACAGTACAATACAACAACAATGCGTCTTAATGGCACGTTCATTTCAACGTCACTCACACACCTCCACGCTGCACTTACGTCGCACCATTGTCAAACTCGGCGTACAGCAAAGGGAATAGTGGGCGGCAAAAAAAACCAAACAAAAACATTTCACATTTCACCCTCGCCATGTATGATGTGCAAAAAAACAAACCCGCAAACGGCCGTCGTTACGGTGACACAAAAGTCGCCGATCACACTGTCCCCCCCTCGCAGACGGGTAACACACACACACCAACAACACCAATGGGTCAAAAACCACGCCAACGAGGCGTGCCACCATTCCACGCCACGGCGACCAACCTCGTGGCCGTACCCCGCGCAACACGCTTTGACGCGCCCCCCCCCCACCCACAATCAAAATGCACACATACATCACAGCCGTCCACACAAACAACAACAACAACAACAACAATTCCGCCCTTCCCGCAAAAGGCAAGTTGGTGGCCCTGAAAAGGGCCGTTTTGCCGCTCTCGCAACGGAGGAGCCTTCTCCATCCTTCCTTCCATTCCAGAGCCACCTCCTTACTTGGAGCTCGTGTACTTGGTCACCGCCTTCGTGCCCTCGCTCACGGCGTGCTTGGCCAGCTCGCCAGGCAGCAACAGCCGCACAGCGGTCTGGATCTCGCGGGACGTGATGGTCGAGCGCTTGTTGTAGTGCGCCAGGCGAGAAGCCTCGGCCGCAATGCGCTCGAAAATGTCGTTCACGAAGCTGTTCATGATGCTCATCGCCTTCGACGAGATGCCCGTGTCAGGGTGCACCTGCTTCAGCACCTTGTAGATGTAGATGGCATAGCTCTCCTTCCTCTTGCGCTTCTTCTTCTTGTCGCCCTTCGAAATGTTCTTCTGCGCCTTGCCAGCCTTCTTGGCGGCCTTCCCGCTAGTCTTGGGCGGCATCTCGAACCAACGTACGGCAGCAGCAACACCAGTAGCAAGCGCTCCGCTCTAGTCAGCGTCTCCCCACACAGTGGCACCCGCCGCCAGCCGCCGCCGCACCTTTACCAGCTCGCCCTGTTGCGGCCGCCGACCAATGGGGCGCGCGCGCAACCGGCCGCCGCACCCGAGCCCATAAAGCACCCCCACCCCGGCTGCGCCGGCACGCACGCACACGAGGCAGCAGAAGAAGCCGGCGCGCACGCACCTCCACTCGCTGACGGACATGGCTGGACGCAGGAAGGGCAGCAAGATTGCGGCCGCGTTGGAGCTCCTGGTCGATGCGATCGGGAAGGACCGCGGACGCAGTCGGCGCCACAAGAAGAAACAGCGCACTGAGCAGCAATGCTTTAAGTGCCAAAGGATGGGGCACATCGCTAAAGTGTGCAGGGGCACTTTGGCGTGTCTGAAGTGTGCTGGGGCACACGACACACGCAACTGCACCAAGCCCCGCGACGCGGCTGCCAAGTGCGTGAATTGCGGCGGTGCCCACGCCGCAAACTCGCGCAGCTGCGCCTACGTGCGGGGCTACAGAGGCAAGATGGCCGCACCACGCCCTGCAGAGGTTCCTGGCGTCGAGACGGACGTCTCACCCCCCCGTTCCCGCGGGGGTGGTGGACCGTGCCGTCGCGAAGCCGCCACGGACGACGCACTGGCCGACTTCCGCACCGCCCTTGCGGCCGAGAGGGCCGCCATGAGGGAGGAACTCGTGGCTGTTCACCGCCAGCTGCAACAGCTGCGTGAGGAGCTGCGGGTCCTCAAGAAGACGCCTACCCCCACCGCCAGCTCCACTGCGAGTCGGCCCGTGGGGGTTGACGCCTCCACCCAAACGGAGCCACCCGCGCCGCCAGTTGACGTGACAGGCGACGTAGAGGCACCCACGGACATGGAAGTGGAGCAGCCTGCTGTCCCTCCTGACGGGGAGGTCGAGCCGCAGGCACAAGACGACGAGGCGCACACCGAGACACCCCCACTTGCTGCAGAGGAGGCTGGATGTCTGCCGCTCCCCTTGCCGGACAGCGTGCAGCCAGTGCTGCAGAAGGTCGCCGCGTCTCTTCGTGACGGGACATACCCGCACCTGGATAACCCCTATCCATTCACACCACCCGACAGGACGAAACCGGCCCTTCCTCACCAGCCATACGGACCAGTCAGGAGCAACAAGGCCCTCAGAGGACTGGTATCGCGGAAGGACCTGAAAATCATCAACGAGCACCCGGTCTTCACGCCCACGGACTGGGAACACATCTTTGTGGTCGCAGAAATGGTTGCGTCGCCGGGGCAAGTTCGTCCGGAAATACAACAGCTCCCAGCTTACCAGGAATTCCTGGAGATCAGCAAGCTAGGAGAGAACATGACCAAGGAGGCACTCATCCAATTCTGTCTACGAAATCCAGATTTCGTAGACAAACTAGGTTTCCAACATCCAAAGGATGCTACGCATCCGATAGGCCAGCCCGAATTAAGCTAGTACCCTCCAGTACCAACAAGTCAATATCAGCAGGAATAGCACTAGATGCTCACCCTGCCCTTCACGAGCAAGGATTGCTCGTCAGTAAAGTGAGTGAGTGCGCCGGCACGCACTCCGCTGCTCGACTCGCTGCCGCTCGCACCGGTCGTTTTCGTTTCCGTTTCGTGTGCACCGTCGCTAGCCCATCGCCATGTCCGGACGCGGAAAGGGAGGCAAAGTCAAGGGCAAGTCAAAGTCCCGCTCAAGCAGGGCTGGGCTCCAGTTCCCGGTCGGCAGAATCCACCGCCTCCTGCGCAAGGGAAACTACGCAGAGCGCGTCGGCGCCGGGGCGCCCGTCTACCTCGCCGCCGTCATGGAGTACCTCGCGGCTGAGGTGCTCGAGCTGGCCGGAAACGCGGCCCGCGACAACAAGAAGACGCGCATCATCCCGCGCCACCTGCAGCTTGCCATCCGCAACGACGAGGAGCTCAACAAGCTCCTGTCGGGCGTCACCATCGCACAGGGTGGTGTCCTGCCCAACATCCAGGCCGTCCTGCTGCCAAAGAAGACCGAGAAGAAGGCCTAAAGGAGGCCAGGCAATCGCAGCGCCGCGTGCTCCCCTGCACGCAACGCGCTTTGCCGGCTCGGCTCGGCCCACAACAATCGGCCCTTTTCAGGGCCACCACACACACCTACGTCCAAAGCAAAATTTCAGTCGTCCTCGCCGCACCTTGTTTTGTTTTAACTTTGCACTGTCACAGCACAGCCGCCGCCGGCGCACGTCCGCCATCTTGTCGTCCACACAGCCCGTGTGGCCCAACACACACACACACACACACACACACACACACACACACACACGCACGCACATTTTGCACGGTCGCAGTCGCCTTCCAAACCGACAAACGGCAGCAATAATGACCATTGTTAAAGGGAGGCGTGTCGACACACCGCCCTCCACTCCCGCGCGCAACGGCCGTCGACACGAACGAAACAGCTGATCCGGCCGCCTATGCCCACACGCCTTGCCTCGGAAACCCCAACGCCGCCGCAAACAAACACACAGAGCCAAACCACGCAAGCAAATAATCACCGCCTCTCGCACAACAACACACAGCCCGCCATCTCCGTCGCGATCGATACAAAGACACACAATAACAAACACACAAACGAAGCAGCTCCACACACAGCCAGCCACATGACACGTTTCCTTTCCTTCTCCCCTCCCAGTCACATCACGTCGCTCAAACGGAAAGAAAGAAAGAAACAAACAAACAACACAGCGCACACACGCAGCAACAACACAGACTCTTTCGCACTTTTCAACTTCCGAACAGTGTGGTGGCCCTGAAAAGGGCCGTTTTCTAGTCTCTCCCACCCACAAGCACGGCCGCGGGAAGGCCAGCGCCCGCTGCGACGCAGCCTAACCGCCGAAACCGTACAGGGTGCGCCCCTGCCTCTTCAGGGCGTACACCACGTCCATGGCCGTCACAGTCTTGCGCTTGGCGTGCTCAGTGTACGTCACCGCGTCGCGGATCACGTTCTCCAGGAACACCTTCAGCACCCCGCGGGTCTCCTCGTAGATCAGACCAGAGATGCGCTTCACGCCGCCCCTGCGAGCCAGGCGGCGGATGGCGGGCTTCGTGATGCCCTGGATGTTGTCGCGCAACACCTTGCGGTGCCGCTTGGCGCCACCCTTGCCGAGCCCCTTTCCTCCCTTGCCGCGGCCTGTCATCCTTCCTTCCTCGGGCAAAGCAAAACGTGCACAAACAGCAGCTGCAGCGGCTGGCGAGTCGGCTACGGTCTGCGCCCAGCGCGCCCGCCGCCCCCCTATATAGACTCTGGCCCGCCCTCCCCCCACCACGCGCAACCGAGGGCATATAAGCGCAGCACGGAGGCGCGCGGGCCCGTTGTCAAGGCAGCACCGGACGCCGCGCCGCACCTAACCTCCACGCACGCCGCTCCGCTACCGCTACCGCTACCGCTACCGCCATGGCCCGCACAAAGCAAACGGCCCGCAAGTCCACCGGCGGAAAGGCGCCGCGCAAACAGCTCGCCACCAAGGCGGCGAGGAAGAGCGCGCCCGCCACCGGAGGCGTCAAGAAGCCCCACCGCTACAGGCCGGGCACCGTCGCCCTGCGAGAAATCAGGCGCTACCAGAAGAGCACGGAGCTGCTCATCCGCAAGCTGCCATTCCAGCGCCTAGTGCGCGAGATCGCCCAGGACTTCAAGACCGACCTGCGCTTCCAGAGCTCCGCAGTCATGGCCCTGCAGGAGGCCAGCGAGGCCTACCTCGTCGGCCTCTTCGAAGACACCAACCTGTGCGCAATCCACGCCAAGCGCGTCACCATCATGCCCAAGGACATCCAGCTCGCGCGCCGCATCCGCGGCGAGCGCGCCTAAACCGCGCCGCGGCACCGCACCGCACAAACAAAAACGGCCCTTTTCAGGGCCACTAACATCTCTCCGTCGCGAGCAAACTTTGTCGGTCGCCTGCCTCTCGCCCCGCAACCCAAAAAAAACAAAAACCACCACTTCCCGTCCGTCCGCCACACCCGCTCACTCTGCCTGCCTGCCTGCCTGCTAGCAGCGCGCAACAATCACACATCATCCCTCCCCGGCGCTCAAAGCGCACAATACCCAACGGCCGACGTCACACCGCACGGGTGGCTGGCTGGCCGGCCGCCGCTTTCGTTTCGAAAACAAAAAAAACCCGCACTCCACTCCGACGGCCAACGGCCAGGCAGGCGCGCTCGCTCGCTCGCTCTCTCTACACGCCACCGAAATCCCCGCCGACTCCTTCCACATCTCAACGTGCCCCCCGTTGCAAAACATAACACACACAAAGGAACAAAACAAAGACCAGACACGACTAGACAAGACAGACATCCGAGAAGAACGAACGCAGGCAAGCCAACCAACGTATTCAAACAAAACAACGTGACAGAAAACCAACCGTCGGCCGCCGCCACAAACACGGCGACAATCAACCACGACAACAACAACACCGCTTACCGCTACCGCTACCGCCGCCCACACCCGCCACCGACCCCCGCAATCCAACCACCACGGCAAGCAAACAGCATCCCCACGGGCATACAGAAACGCCAGACAGACACCCACACCAAACGCAACACGACAATCAAAACCTTCCCCGACGTGCTTTGATGGCCCTGAGAAGGGCCGTTTTGGGCCGCGCGTCTCTTGCGCGCCACTAGACGACGACGGGGGGTGGGGACGACGGAGTCAAGCGCCAAACCCTTCCTTTCTCCCATCTCTTTCTCCTCTACTCTACTTCTTCTTCTTGGGCGAAGCCTTCGCCTTAGACGGCGTCGTCGCCTTCTTCGGGCGCGGCGCCTTCGGCTTCTTCGTCGGAACCTTGGCGGCCTTCTTCGCCTTCGACGGCGACTTGGCCTTGGCCGGCTTGGCCGCAGCCGCCTTCTTCGCACCCGCGGGAGCGGCCGACGCCGCAGACGCCTTCTTGGCGGCGCCCGCCTTCCGACCGGTCGCCGCCTTCACGCCACCAGCCTTCTTTGCGCCGGCCGCACGGGCGCCCTTCTTCTCCTTGCTGGCCGGAGCGGCGCGCTTCTTCTTGGCACCGCCAGCACGAGCCTTGCCGCCCTCGGCCGCCCCCCCGCCGCCGGCGCCGGCAAGCTTGAACGAGCCGGACGCGCCCTTCCCCTTCGTCTGCACCAGCTCGCCCGCCACGACGGCCGACTTGAGGTACTTCTTGATAAACGGCGCCAGCTTCTCCGCGTCCAGCTTGTAGTGCGCGGCTATGTACTTCTTGATCGCCTGCAGCGACGACCCGCCGCGCTCCTTCAGACTCTTGATGGCGGCCGTCACCATCTCAGAGGTGCGCGGGTGCGCAGGCTTGGCGCGCGGCTTCTTCGCAGACGACGCAGACTTGGCCTTCTTCGTAGTGCCGGTGGCGGCGGGTGCCGCAGCAGTCTCGTTCGTAGCCGCCTGATCTGCCATTTCGACGACGCGCGTAACACACAGCGAGAGCGAGAGCGAGCGGGACGGCAGGCAGGCACGCAAGCACAGCACAGCAGCAGAGCAGAGAATCACAAGGCCCAGCCAGTGTCGCGGGCGGGCGCGGACGGCCGAGAGAGCGGCCGCCACTCTGCGCGCCGCCGCGCCGCGCCTCCCGCGCTTGCTACCGCCCAACGTCCGACAGCCTGTGCGGAGCAGCCCCAAACCTGCGCCACAACCGCCCGCGCCTTTCAAACCACCGAGGATGGGGCTACACACAGCCACACCACAGTCGCCAACCAGTCGCCACGGCAGCGCCGCAAACCACGGCCAAACTGCAGCTACCGCGCGCTACAGCCTGGGTCGGCCCGCCGAGAATCGCCGCCCCCGCCCAAATGCCGCCCCCACAGCCCCAGCCGACGACCCGCCACAATGGCCAAACCTTCGGCAAAACTCCCACACCGTCGCCGCGGCAGCCCGGCCAGCGCGGCCGGCGCCACAGCCACACAAGCCGAGGCGTGCGGCGATGACGGCCGTGCAAACGCGCCTCCGCCGCCCCATCGCCTTCCGTCGCCCTCCCGCCGTTTCCCGATCGGCCCGCAGCCGTCGGGCCACATCGCGCGCCGTCCTCCTCCTCTCGCCCGCCAACATTCACAGCCGTTTCTCAACAATTGCCCGCCGCAAACGGACGCCGCCTGCGCAACAGGCGCCGCCGCCCCTCGCCGCTTCCGACCCAACCCCTCGACCGAGGCAAACCGCAATCCGAATCTACAGACCAACCCAATCTGCCGTCAAGCACACACGACAGCCGACCTTACACGTTACGCGTTACACATTACGTTTACACGTCTACGTTAGGTTAGGTTAGGTGGACGTGGGTTAGGTTAAGGGGACTTGGGTTAGGTTAAGCGTCAAACTTAGGTTAAGCATTCAAACACGTCAGGCGTCAGAGGTTAGGTTAGGTTAGGTTAGGTTAGGTTAGGTTACACGTTAGGTTAAGGGGTCAGTGCTAGGTTAAGAAGCGTCAAACGTAGGTTAAAAAAAAGCGTTCAAACGTGAGGCGTGAGCCGGACAGCTTACCTTACGTAGACGTTAGGGGCTCACAGGCTGAGCTCACCTCGCCACACCACAGGTTAGGTTCGGTTCGGTTCGGTTCGGTTCGGTTCGCTCGGCTCAGCGTAAAGCGCCGAGGTCAGGGTTACGTTCGTTCACCTTCGGGCGCCACACTTTCGGTTGAAAGGTCGCGACGGGACGACGTCGGCAGGCACGCCGCAAACGAACAAAAACGTACAGACGACGTCGGAAACCGCCGACAGACGGGGGAGCAGCACGACCACGACCAGACACCGAGCGCGAACGAGACACACGCGAACCACCCCCACCGGCCAAAGGGCACCACACAACAACCCAGAGCACCACGTGTCGACACCAGAGCAACCCGCCGCTCACGCGACATGGCTGGCACCGAAGGGCAACCGCCCGCAACTGCGCTTTCCGCGCCGGCCCGGATGCACGTCGTGCTACAACAACACCACTACCGTACACAGCCGCTGTTCACAACATCACTATCAATGGCGCGCCCGCGGCTCGCCGCCGTCGCAGTCGCAGCCCCAACGCCAGCACTTTTGCACCACCATTCACACGCACCGCAACACAGCTCGCCGACACAGCCGAACAAAACAAACACCACACAACAACAGCAACAACGCCGCCGCCTCCACTTGTGCCGGCGACCCACCCCGCCGATGGCGCACCTTTCGCCAGCCGGCAATCGACACACACGCACCCACCCACCGGGGCCCAGTGCAAAAAAAAACACACAAAAACCAAACAACACAAACGACACGGGAAGCGCACACCGCCACTTCGCGCGCACGCCACCAACCAGTCGTCGTCTCAAAATAACAAACACAAACAAAATAAACTAACAACTAGGGCAACACAAAACAAAAACGCCTCGCACGAACCGCCCACAAAAAGGACAAGCACACGCACAGCCTCTGCTGACGACCACGACGCAGCGGCACGCTGCTCCTGTCCCGCGCCCCGCGCCCCGCGCCCCACTCGATTCACAACTCACGCGACACCGTCATCGACGGGCTCGCTTCCCGCAACCTACCACCTTTCCGCCACGACGCACAGCCCCAGCCCCACCCGACGACTGCACTTTCACCACCGCCTCCCCCTTCCCCCCCAAAACACACACACACACACACACACACACACAGCCAGCCAAAAACGCACTCGCGACCCACACATGCACGTGCATCGGCACACGCCAACCAGTCAACGTCGACAACCACACGCAAGGCTCGAAACGAAAACGAAACCGGCGTCCTTCCACGTTGCCATCAAGCTACGCGACACAAGACACAAGGAACCAACACAACAGCCGGCCCCACTAATTCCCACTCTCACGCCGCAAAAAGCACACCGAAACCGCCAAACACGCACGCACATTCCCCTTCGCACTGACACCACCGACCGGCTCGCTACCACACACCTCTCGGCAGCCGTTTCACGCCAATTCGCCACACCGCCCACACAGTCGACAAGCGCCCGCCCTGTACGGCACACGCAACGACGCAGCGCAGCAAAGGGCGCCCGCAACACATACCTCTCCGCCGCCCGACGCGCCAACCGCCACACCACACCGCCAGCCACTCGCAAATTGTGCACTGCCACCAGCCACACGTCCAACACGCCGCGCCGCCTCCGGCCACCCGCCAGGGGGCGCTCACGTCCGCGACAACAGCGCGGCCCGCCGGGCCGGGCCGGGCCGGGCCGGGCCGAACCGAACCGAGCCGCCGCTGCTCTGCACTCGGCACGGCCACACCCTGCTGCAGACCGGGCTCGTCCCTCTGTACGCGTCTGCCTGCGCATCAACACAACACGACCTTTTTTTTTTTTTTTTCTCTCTCTACCGCCATCCCTCCTTCTCGCGTTTTACTCGTTGTTGCAGCAGCGGCGCACACCTACACATCCACAGCCCCAGCCGAGCCGGCCTCACCTCAGGGCCCGCCGCCAGCGTCTCCTCCTCGGGCACAGGTGCGGTGCTGTGGCCGCCCATCCAACCGCATTGCTGGCCGTCCAGCCACCAGGCGTTCCCACTGCCGCGAGCCACGCCGCGCACCGACCCTGCTGCAGAAAACGAAGCATAGCCAGAGACCGACCGATACACAAAGCAAGCCGTCGCCTCGCCTCTTGTCCTTCCTGCCTTCCTTCCGCCCCCGCCCTTCTCACACCACCGCCTCTCCACTTTCGCCCCCCCCCTCCTTTTTTTTTTTTTTTTTGTTTTTTTTGTTTTCTTCTTTCTTTCTTTCTTTCTTTGGCCCTCTCTCCTTCCCGCCATGGCGGTTACGGCACCGCCTGCAGCGGCAGATTTTTTGCGCCCACACGCCTACTCCTACCACCATTAACCTTGCCCTGCCCTGCCCTGCCCATCAACGTCGCAGTCGAACCGACGCTTGCCAACACACTGCCCACGTTCCTTTCTCTTTTCGGCCTACGCCCATTACGCGCCGCCGCCACAGCACCTTCCCTTCCCACAACACACCGACGTCATCACACGCACCCAAAACAGGGGCCACGACCGTGTTCCTCGCCCACTCCCATCCCGCACGGTACGCACATTCCCAACTACTACCGCGCACCCTCCCTTTCCAATCTGTGTGTCTCTGTGTCTGTGTCCTGTCCGCGCGTGACGCCTCTCAACATCCGCCGTCCCCCGTCCCGTTTTCGCCCCCATGCCGTCGTCGCGCCGCCTCCGCCCCTGTCCGCCCCGCACCACACCATACACCGCTGCTTGTCCCGGCCGTTGCCACCAAAGGCGCCGACCGCAAACGCGCCACGCCGCAGCCCCCGTGCGTCTCGCGCTCGCTTGCATCTCCGTGCCGACGCTGCCTCTCTTCCCGCTCGCACTCGACCTCGACAACACAGTCTTTGGCTCCGCCACTGCGTGTTCCGGTGGTACGCACGCTGCAACACGTATGTATTCATTACCAGAGCGATGGCGAGGCATGACAGCATCTCTGTCTGACCAGAGAGTTCTTTATCGCTGCTAGTCGGCGCTTGGACCGCGCCAGACGACAGTAGTGGCACGCACCGGGTCGCCAGGAACAGTTGTTATATATATATTGTAGCGCGAGTCGGGACAGGTAGTAGTCGGTCGACAGTAGTAGCGGGTGGACGGTTGTACTGAGCGGGCGTCGGCGGCGTGCTCTGCTCGTCTCGCGACTCTGGTCACGGTTCGGGACGATGTATAGTCTATTGTGTTATAATCAAAAGGTGGTGTGACGCTGCATTGCGCAAATCTGATAACGTATGTTCATTGTACTTATTTTGTTCAACAACGAAAGCCCCACTATTACTTTTTTTCTAAAGTAACTTTTGTCTCTTAACGAAAAACATTCACTTTTTAAAGACCACTTCCTATGGCATTTCCCTCCAAGGAGTGCAATTAATTACCAGCCAGCACTCATTCATTGCACACAGCTGTGTAAGGGGTATCTACGATTGAGGAGCGGATATAAATGCAATTTTTTGTTTTTTTTGTTTTTTTTTGTGTGTGTGTGTGTTGTAACCTCCCAGCAAAATTTAAAATAATGGACAATGTTATTTACGGATGCTAATGGACATTGCGCTAATTGTAACCTCGCCCACAATGAGAGGTATTGAAAATGGCAACACAAATGTGAAATTCGCAATCTGACTCAAATATAAAGTCTTCACACAACATTTAAAAAAGTCCGTTCAGTGACACGAAACTTCAATTAAACCGAAATATCGGTCTTTGGCCCTGTGCAAAACAATCAGAATTAAAGTCTTACCTCCGAATAAATGGATGTCACATTTCTGCTCTGGTTGTTGCGCAGCGCTTGGAGGAACTGCATTTGCAAATAATAATATTCTCTTTTTTTGTGATTTTAGTGACATTTTCCTTCAAAGAAGTGGAATGAAATGTGAAGTGCAACGAACTCTTTAGTTCAATAACAAATTAAATGTTTGAAAAATGCTTTTGAAATAAAAATTATTATTGGGGAACTTGTTGGAGAATAATTACAATAAATACAATTTTTCATTATCTAATGATTATATTAATTAACAGTATACCTTATTCACCATCTTGACCAGTGTTGCCGACCGCCTACATCACACAACCGCACTCGGCTGCTACTACTGACCGACCGCTCTGCATGACGACTATTAGCGTACTGCACGCGACGACTACTGACAGAGTACAGCCCTCAACTACACAGAGCTACGGACTCGCAACGACTACTGACAGACTGACTGACTGAGAACCGCTCGCAACACTCGCGCAGTCCAGCGCAAACTCTCTGGTCACAGATGCTACAATGTCTCGCCATCGCTACTATGTTACATACGTGTTTCAGTGTCTTTTTCATTGGGGTAACGATCTTTGGCTCTTTTTATTCTGAATACAGGGCCAAAGGTCAACGCTGCTGCCCTTATACAATTTATCAGGTTTCATTATGTCTGTTGCAATGTTACATACGGTTCACTCTTTCATTAATATTATCGTTGGGTTTGTTTTGTAGGGACGTTAACATTCTGGCACATTTTTATTATCATCGGACTCTCTGCTATTTGTGCAGGGAGGTTATACCTGGGTCCATTTCCATTTACATTTTAATATTGATAGACTTTTTGTTTTCTTTTTTGTTTCTTGTTGTTTTTCCTTCTTTTTTTTTTGTTGTTTTTTTTTTTTTGTTTGTTTTGTTTTTCCCGCTCTCACCACCACCGCCGCATCACGCCTTCCGTTTTCTTGGTTTCTTTTCTGTTCTTCAACTGCTTCAACATCACCGCGCCCCATTTCCACACCACAGCCATCATCAGCCTCCAAGACGGGCGGGCGCAGTGTGCCATTTCCGGCGCACAAGCACACCCGTACGGTACTCTCCTCGCCCCCACGCCACCAACAACACAGCGACCACGCGGCTTTCAGGCACGGCACGGCACGGCACGGCACGGCACCGGCGAAATGCGCCGCCCCCGCCCCTCCGCGCATCCGTCCGTCTCGCCACGTTCACTGACAGCCGCGTCTGCGGCTACAACACAACACCGCTCCCCTCCCTGGCAACTCACATTGTTTTTCTCCTCCTCTTTTGCACAAACCACAACGCCGAGCACAGGCGCAAGCCACCCACACCGCGCCCCTCCCCGTCCCGTCTTTGGCCGCCGCTCCTCGTTTGCCCCCTCCCATCTCCCGAAATGCCATGCCAGCAGCGTTACGCATGCCCCTCCCCTGTCCACACAACACTACCGCCTAACGAACAGCCTTTTCCGGGCCACATCCAGGGCACGCCCACCTCCAAACACTGCCAATTCACGGACGCACACACACACACACACACACACACACACACACACTCACTCACTTTCTCGACACCTTTCTGTACGGAGGGTGCGTCATCTCGACCGTGACAGAGTGACGGCAACTATCGACGATCCATTTCCCCCCACTGGTAAAACATGTCCACTAACACCTACATACATCATTCAAGTACACAGACAATAGCATACACACAATGGGAGGGCACACGAACATGGACGGCACGGCACTGTCATACACTCTTCCTCAGCACCATATCAACAAACGTTACGTACATCCGGGAAAGCGAAAGCGAACGCGAAAGCGAAAGCGAAATGAAAGCAAAAGCAAAGGCAAAGCCCAATGCAGCCGTCAAAGGTAACGTTCACCACGGCAGACACTTGCAGCCGCGCCGCCGTTAAACGCATTTCAGTGCGGCTCCAATACGCCTCCGACACGGGAACGTTCCGTTGCTCTACGAATGCGTTTCTCCCCTTTTTCCCTTCCTCTCTCTTTTGCCCCCCCTCCTTGCACTCTTGCCTCATTCCTCACGTTCTGCCCAGACATTCGACCGATCAAAGTCAACCTTTCGTTACCGTTCTCAGCGCGACGGTGTACAACAGTATGACGGGTGTGCCCAAGACTTCGGTTCAGTTGCGTGACGCCGGTCTATCGCGCCGATCGACAGTTACTCAGGGGGCGACGGATCGGACCACGTCACCGACACACAAAACACTTTCAAACAAACAAATACATACCGGATGGACACAGACAAACACGTGTACAGACATTCGCCAAACAAACGACCGCCGCCGCCGCCGTCGTCGTCGTCTAGCGTGCATCTTGAATGACGACATCGGTGTGCGTGCGTCGTACGCAATCAGTCAGACACGGCTATCAAACATCAGAGTCGAATGGTACATCATCGTGCGTGTCGCCGTACACGTACAGTACAATACAACAACAATGCGTCTTAATGGCACGTTCATTTCAACGTCACTCACACACCTCCACGCTGCACTTACGTCGCACCATTGTCAAACTCGGCGTACAGCAAAGGGAATAGTGGGCGGCAAAAAAAACCAAACAAAAACATTTCACATTTCACCCTCGCCATGTATGATGTGCAAAAAAACAAACCCGCAAACGGCCGTCGTTACGGTGACACAAAAGTCGCCGATCACACTGTCCCCCCCTCGCAGACGGGTAACACACACACACCAACAACACCAATGGGTCAAAAACCACGCCAACGAGGCGTGCCACCATTCCACGCCACGGCGACCAACCTCGTGGCCGTACCCCGCGCAACACGCTTTGACGCGCCCCCCCCCCCACCCACAATCAAAATGCACACATACATCACAGCCGTCCACACAAACAACAACAACAACAACAACAATTCCGCCCTTCCCGCAAAAGGCAAGTTGGTGGCCCTGAAAAGGGCCGTTTTGCCGCTCTCGCAACGGAGGAGCCTTCTCCATCCTTCCTTCCATTCCAGAGCCACCTCCTTACTTGGAGCTCGTGTACTTGGTCACCGCCTTCGTGCCCTCGCTCACGGCGTGCTTGGCCAGCTCGCCAGGCAGCAACAGCCGCACAGCGGTCTGGATCTCGCGGGACGTGATGGTCGAGCGCTTGTTGTAGTGCGCCAGGCGAGAAGCCTCGGCCGCAATGCGCTCGAAAATGTCGTTCACGAAGCTGTTCATGATGCTCATCGCCTTCGACGAGATGCCCGTGTCAGGGTGCACCTGCTTCAGCACCTTGTAGATGTAGATGGCATAGCTCTCCTTCCTCTTGCGCTTCTTCTTCTTGTCGCCCTTCGAAATGTTCTTCTGCGCCTTGCCAGCCTTCTTGGCGGCCTTCCCGCTAGTCTTGGGCGGCATCTCGAACCAACGTACGGCAGCAGCAACACCAGTAGCAAGCGCTCCGCTCTAGTCAGCGTCTCCCCACACAGTGGCACCCGCCGCCAGCCGCCGCCGCACCTTTACCAGCTCGCCCTGTTGCGGCCGCCGACCAATGGGGCGCGCGCGCAACCGGCCGCCGCACCCGAGCCCATAAAGCACCCCCACCCCGGCTGCGCCGGCACGCACTCCGCTGCTCGACTCGCTGCCGCTCGCACCGGTCGTTTTCGTTTCCGTTTCGTGTGCACCGTCGCTAGCCCATCGCCATGTCCGGACGCGGAAAGGGAGGCAAAGTCAAGGGCAAGTCAAAGTCCCGCTCAAGCAGGGCTGGGCTCCAGTTCCCGGTCGGCAGAATCCACCGCCTCCTGCGCAAGGGAAACTACGCAGAGCGCGTCGGCGCCGGGGCGCCCGTCTACCTCGCCGCCGTCATGGAGTACCTCGCGGCTGAGGTGCTCGAGCTGGCCGGAAACGCGGCCCGCGACAACAAGAAGACGCGCATCATCCCGCGCCACCTGCAGCTTGCCATCCGCAACGACGAGGAGCTCAACAAGCTCCTGTCGGGCGTCACCATCGCACAGGGTGGTGTCCTGCCCAACATCCAGGCCGTCCTGCTGCCAAAGAAGACCGAGAAGAAGGCCTAAAGGAGGCCAGGCAATCGCAGCGCCGCGTGCTCCCCTGCACGCAACGCGCTTTGCCGGCTCGGCTCGGCCCACAACAATCGGCCCTTTTCAGGGCCACCACACACACCTACGTCCAAAGCAAAATTTCAGTCGTCCTCGCCGCACCTTGTTTTGTTTTAACTTTGCACTGTCACAGCACAGCCGCCGCCGGCGCACGTCCGCCATCTTGTCGTCCACACAGCCCGTGTGGCCCAACACACACACACACACACACACACACACACACACACACACGCACGCACATTTTGCACGGTCGCAGTCGCCTTCCAAACCGACAAACGGCAGCAATAATGACCATTGTTAAAGGGAGGCGTGTCGACACACCGCCCTCCACTCCCGCGCGCAACGGCCGTCGACACGAACGAAACAGCTGATCCGGCCGCCTATGCCCACACGCCTTGCCTCGGAAACCCCAACGCCGCCGCAAACAAACACACAGAGCCAAACCACGCAAGCAAATAATCACCGCCTCTCGCACAACAACACACAGCCCGCCATCTCCGTCGCGATCGATACAAAGACACACAATAACAAACACACAAACGAAGCAGCTCCACACACAGCCAGCCACATGACACGTTTCCTTTCCTTCTCCCCTCCCAGTCACATCACGTCGCTCAAACGGAAAGAAAGAAAGAAACAAACAAACAACACAGCGCACACACGCAGCAACAACACAGACTCTTTCGCACTTTTCAACTTCCGAACAGTGTGGTGGCCCTGAAAAGGGCCGTTTTCTAGTCTCTCCCACCCACAAGCACGGCCGCGGGAAGGCCAGCGCCCGCTGCGACGCAGCCTAACCGCCGAAACCGTACAGGGTGCGCCCCTGCCTCTTCAGGGCGTACACCACGTCCATGGCCGTCACAGTCTTGCGCTTGGCGTGCTCAGTGTACGTCACCGCGTCGCGGATCACGTTCTCCAGGAACACCTTCAGCACCCCGCGGGTCTCCTCGTAGATCAGACCAGAGATGCGCTTCACGCCGCCCCTGCGAGCCAGGCGGCGGATGGCGGGCTTCGTGATGCCCTGGATGTTGTCGCGCAACACCTTGCGGTGCCGCTTGGCGCCACCCTTGCCGAGCCCCTTTCCTCCCTTGCCGCGGCCTGTCATCCTTCCTTCCTCGGGCAAAGCAAAACGTGCACAAACAGCAGCTGCAGCGGCTGGCGAGTCGGCTACGGTCTGCGCCCAGCGCGCCCGCCGCCCCCCTATATAGACTCTGGCCCGCCCTCCCCCCACCACGCGCAACCGAGGGCATATAAGCGCAGCACGGAGGCGCGCGGGCCCGTTGTCAAGGCAGCACCGGACGCCGCGCCGCACCTAACCTCCACGCACGCCGCTCCGCTACCGCTACCGCTACCGCCATGGCCCGCACAAAGCAAACGGCCCGCAAGTCCACCGGCGGAAAGGCGCCGCGCAAACAGCTCGCCACCAAGGCGGCGAGGAAGAGCGCGCCCGCCACCGGAGGCGTCAAGAAGCCCCACCGCTACAGGCCGGGCACCGTCGCCCTGCGAGAAATCAGGCGCTACCAGAAGAGCACGGAGCTGCTCATCCGCAAGCTGCCATTCCAGCGCCTAGTGCGCGAGATCGCCCAGGACTTCAAGACCGACCTGCGCTTCCAGAGCTCCGCAGTCATGGCCCTGCAGGAGGCCAGCGAGGCCTACCTCGTCGGCCTCTTCGAAGACACCAACCTGTGCGCAATCCACGCCAAGCGCGTCACCATCATGCCCAAGGACATCCAGCTCGCGCGCCGCATCCGCGGCGAGCGCGCCTAAACCGCGCCGCGGCACCGCACCGCACAAACAAAAACGGCCCTTTTCAGGGCCACTAACATCTCTCCGTCGCGAGCAAACTTTGTCGGTCGCCTGCCTCTCGCCCCGCAACCCAAAAAAAACAAAAACCACCACTTCCCGTCCGTCCGCCACACCCGCTCACTCTGCCTGCCTGCCTGCCTGCTAGCAGCGCGCAACAATCACACATCATCCCTCCCCGGCGCTCAAAGCGCACAATACCCAACGGCCGACGTCACACCGCACGGGTGGCTGGCTGGCCGGCCGCCGCTTTCGTTTCGAAAACAAAAAAAACCCGCACTCCACTCCGACGGCCAACGGCCAGGCAGGCGCGCTCGCTCGCTCGCTCTCTCTACACGCCACCGAAATCCCCGCCGACTCCTTCCACATCTCAACGTGCCCCCCGTTGCAAAACATAACACACACAAAGGAACAAAACAAAGACCAGACACGACTAGACAAGACAGACATCCGAGAAGAACGAACGCAGGCAAGCCAACCAACGTATTCAAACAAAACAACGTGACAGAAAACCAACCGTCGGCCGCCGCCACAAACACGGCGACAATCAACCACGACAACAACAACACCGCTTACCGCTACCGCTACCGCCGCCCACACCCGCCACCGACCCCCGCAATCCAACCACCACGGCAAGCAAACAGCATCCCCACGGGCATACAGAAACGCCAGACAGACACCCACACCAAACGCAACACGACAATCAAAACCTTCCCCGACGTGCTTTGATGGCCCTGAGAAGGGCCGTTTTGGGCCGCGCGTCTCTTGCGCGCCACTAGACGACGACGGGGGGTGGGGACGACGGAGTCAAGCGCCAAACCCTTCCTTTCTCCCATCTCTTTCTCCTCTACTCTACTTCTTCTTCTTGGGCGAAGCCTTCGCCTTAGACGGCGTCGTCGCCTTCTTCGGGCGCGGCGCCTTCGGCTTCTTCGTCGGAACCTTGGCGGCCTTCTTCGCCTTCGACGGCGACTTGGCCTTGGCCGGCTTGGCCGCAGCCGCCTTCTTCGCACCCGCGGGAGCGGCCGACGCCGCAGACGCCTTCTTGGCGGCGCCCGCCTTCCGACCGGTCGCCGCCTTCACGCCACCAGCCTTCTTTGCGCCGGCCGCACGGGCGCCCTTCTTCTCCTTGCTGGCCGGAGCGGCGCGCTTCTTCTTGGCACCGCCAGCACGAGCCTTGCCGCCCTCGGCCGCCCCCCCGCCGCCGGCGCCGGCAAGCTTGAACGAGCCGGACGCGCCCTTCCCCTTCGTCTGCACCAGCTCGCCCGCCACGACGGCCGACTTGAGGTACTTCTTGATAAACGGCGCCAGCTTCTCCGCGTCCAGCTTGTAGTGCGCGGCTATGTACTTCTTGATCGCCTGCAGCGACGACCCGCCGCGCTCCTTCAGACTCTTGATGGCGGCCGTCACCATCTCAGAGGTGCGCGGGTGCGCAGGCTTGGCGCGCGGCTTCTTCGCAGACGACGCAGACTTGGCCTTCTTCGTAGTGCCGGTGGCGGCGGGTGCCGCAGCAGTCTCGTTCGTAGCCGCCTGATCTGCCATTTCGACGACGCGCGTAACACACAGCGAGAGCGAGAGCGAGCGGGACGGCAGGCAGGCACGCAAGCACAGCACAGCAGCAGAGCAGAGAATCACAAGGCCCAGCCAGTGTCGCGGGCGGGCGCGGACGGCCGAGAGAGCGGCCGCCACTCTGCGCGCCGCCGCGCCGCGCCTCCATCAGCTTGCTACCCCATCTCAGCAAACTGTTCGAGAGGCTCCTGCTTCGCCGGTTACAAGTCCACATCGATGCTGAGGAACTCATGCCGCCGGAACAGTTCGGCTTTCGCAGTGGCCACTCCACCACGATGCAGATCCTTCGGGCTGTTGAATATATCGCCCAGACGTTCAACCAGCGCGACTATTGTGGGGCAGTCCTCTTCGACGTCAAGAAGGCGTTCGATAGCGTGTGGCACCAGGGACTCTTATGGAAAATACACCGACTGCACTTCCCGAAGGCCTACGTCCGTCTGATTGCGTCCTACTTGGAACACCGCACCTTTGCTGTACGAGTAGAAGATCGCCTCTCCAACGCCCGCCCTATCCGAGCTGGCGTCCCTCAAGGCTCTGTACTCGGACCGGTCCTCTACTGCTTGTTTACGTCGGACCTGCCAACACCTCCACGGGTCGAAAAAGCTGTGTACGCGGACGACACGATGTTGTTCTCTAGAAGTCGGTGGCGCGAGGTGCTGATCCCTCGCCTTCAGGCAGCTTGTCACGCCTTGCAAGATTGGGCTGCGAAATGGCGCATTGCATTTAATCCAGCGAAGACGCAGGCCATTGTCTTCACGAGGAAGAGGACTGCACCGGAACGACGACTCCGCCTCTACGACGTCGAAATACCGTGGAGTGACACCGTCCGCTACCTGGGGGTCCTCCTGGACAAGAGGTTGACCTGGAAGCCTCACATTGATGACGTGAGGCTCAAGGTTATTCAACGGATGGGCGCTCTCTACCCATTCCTCAATGAACACTCTGAGTTGACGCCGGCGAATGGCCTTCTCATCTTTCGCCTCTACCTCCGCCCGCTGTTTGATTATGCGTGCGAGGTCTGGGGCTGCGCAGCGAGGACACATCTTCAACGCCTCCAGAGTCTGCAAAACAAGATCCTGCGGCGGGTCTTCCATGTGCACTCGCAGTTCCCCCATGAATACCTCCACGAGGCAGCCGACGAGGACACCGTGCTGGAAAGGCACAAGAAGAGTGCCAGACGGTTCTATACCCGGACGAGGGTTTCTACGAACCCCCTCATCAGAGCGCTGGGAGCTCCTGCTAATCCCAGAGACCGCTATCGACGGCCAGTGGCCATGCTCGACAGATGAAGACTTGAAGCAGAAAAAGCACTGCCATCCCCCTTCATACCCTGACGCCCAAAGGAAGCCCAACACCTGATGAAAACATGACGTCCCGCACACACTGATGTTACACATTAAATAAAGATGACAACATACCCACATGACACCTCAGCAGAAGCAGAAAATGCCGCAAGGTAAACTCTGCACCAAGCAGCTAATTTAAGTTAGCCTTAAGTACGCGGATGGAGCGCTTGCTACCGCCCAACGTCCGACAGCCTGTGCGGAGCAGCCCCAAACCTGCGCCACAACCGCCCGCGCCTTTCAAACCACCGAGGATGGGGCTACACACAGCCACACCACAGTCGCCAACCAGTCGCCACGGCAGCGCCGCAAACCACGGCCAAACTGCAGCTACCGCGCGCTACAGCCTGGGTCGGCCCGCCGAGAATCGCCGCCCCCGCCCAAATGCCGCCCCCACAGCCCCAGCCGACGACCCGCCACAATGGCCAAACCTTCGGCAAAACTCCCACACCGTCGCCGCGGCAGCCCGGCCAGCGCGGCCGGCGCCACAGCCACACAAGCCGAGGCGTGCGGCGATGACGGCCGTGCAAACGCGCCTCCGCCGCCCCATCGCCTTCCGTCGCCCTCCCGCCGTTTCCCGATCGGCCCGCAGCCGTCGGGCCACATCGCGCGCCGTCCTCCTCCTCTCGCCCGCCAACATTCACAGCCGTTTCTCAACAATTGCCCGCCGCAAACGGACGCCGCCTGCGCAACAGGCGCCGCCGCCCCTCGCCGCTTCCGACCCAACCCCTCGACCGAGGCAAACCGCAATCCGAATCTACAGACCAACCCAATCTGCCGTCAAGCACACACGACAGCCGACCTTACACGTTACGCGTTACACATTACGTTTACACGTCTACGTTAGGTTAGGTTAGGTGGACGTGGGTTAGGTTAAGGGGACTTGGGTTAGGTTAAGCGTCAAACTTAGGTTAAGCATTCAAACACGTCAGGCGTCAGAGGTTAGGTTAGGTTAGGTTAGGTTAGGTTAGGTTACACGTTAGGTTAAGGGGTCAGTGCTAGGTTAAGAAGCGTCAAACGTAGGTTAAAAAAAAGCGTTCAAACGTGAGGCGTGAGCCGGACAGCTTACCTTACGTAGACGTTAGGGGCTCACAGGCTGAGCTCACCTCGCCACACCACAGGTTAGGTTCGGTTCGGTTCGGTTCGGTTCGGTTCGCTCGGCTCAGCGTAAAGCGCCGAGGTCAGGGTTACGTTCGTTCACCTTCGGGCGCCACACTTTCGGTTGAAAGGTCGCGACGGGACGACGTCGGCAGGCACGCCGCAAACGAACAAAAACGTACAGACGACGTCGGAAACCGCCGACAGACGGGGGAGCAGCACGACCACGACCAGACACCGAGCGCGAACGAGACACACGCGAACCACCCCCACCGGCCAAAGGGCACCACACAACAACCCAGAGCACCACGTGTCGACACCAGAGCAACCCGCCGCTCACGCGACATGGCTGGCACCGAAGGGCAACCGCCCGCAACTGCGCTTTCCGCGCCGGCCCGGATGCACGTCGTGCTACAACAACACCACTACCGTACACAGCCGCTGTTCACAACATCACTATCAATGGCGCGCCCGCGGCTCGCCGCCGTCGCAGTCGCAGCCCCAACGCCAGCACTTTTGCACCACCATTCACACGCACCGCAACACAGCTCGCCGACACAGCCGAACAAAACAAACACCACACAACAACAGCAACAACGCCGCCGCCTCCACTTGTGCCGGCGACCCACCCCGCCGATGGCGCACCTTTCGCCAGCCGGCAATCGACACACACGCACCCACCCACCGGGGCCCAGTGCAAAAAAAAAACACACAAAAACCAAACAACACAAACGACACGGGAAGCGCACACCGCCACTTCGCGCGCACGCCACCAACCAGTCGTCGTCTCAAAATAACAAACACAAACAAAATAAACTAACAACTAGGGCAACACAAAACAAAAACGCCTCGCACGAACCGCCCACAAAAAGGACAAGCACACGCACAGCCTCTGCTGACGACCACGACGCAGCGGCACGCTGCTCCTGTCCCGCGCCCCGCGCCCCGCGCCCCACTCGATTCACAACTCACGCGACACCGTCATCGACGGGCTCGCTTCCCGCAACCTACCACCTTTCCGCCACGACGCACAGCCCCAGCCCCACCCGACGACTGCACTTTCACCACCGCCTCCCCCTTCCCCCCCAAAACACACACACACACACACACACACACACAGCCAGCCAAAAACGCACTCGCGACCCACACATGCACGTGCATCGGCACACGCCAACCAGTCAACGTCGACAACCACACGCAAGGCTCGAAACGAAAACGAAACCGGCGTCCTTCCACGTTGCCATCAAGCTACGCGACACAAGACACAAGGAACCAACACAACAGCCGGCCCCACTAATTCCCACTCTCACGCCGCAAAAAGCACACCGAAACCGCCAAACACGCACGCACATTCCCCTTCGCACTGACACCACCGACCGGCTCGCTACCACACACCTCTCGGCAGCCGTTTCACGCCAATTCGCCACACCGCCCACACAGTCGACAAGCGCCCGCCCTGTACGGCACACGCAACGACGCAGCGCAGCAAAGGGCGCCCGCAACACATACCTCTCCGCCGCCCGACGCGCCAACCGCCACACCACACCGCCAGCCACTCGCAAATTGTGCACTGCCACCAGCCACACGTCCAACACGCCGCGCCGCCTCCGGCCACCCGCCAGGGGGCGCTCACGTCCGCGACAACAGCGCGGCCCGCCGGGCCGGGCCGGGCCGGGCCGGGCCGAACCGAACCGAGCCGCCGCTGCTCTGCACTCGGCACGGCCACACCCTGCTGCAGACCGGGCTCGTCCCTCTGTACGCGTCTGCCTGCGCATCAACACAACACGACCTTTTTTTTTTTTTTTTCTCTCTCTACCGCCATCCCTCCTTCTCGCGTTTTACTCGTTGTTGCAGCAGCGGCGCACACCTACACATCCACAGCCCCAGCCGAGCCGGCCTCACCTCAGGGCCCGCCGCCAGCGTCTCCTCCTCGGGCACAGGTGCGGTGCTGTGGCCGCCCATCCAACCGCATTGCTGGCCGTCCAGCCACCAGGCGTTCCCACTGCCGCGAGCCACGCCGCGCACCGACCCTGCTGCAGAAAACGAAGCATAGCCAGAGACCGACCGATACACAAAGCAAGCCGTCGCCTCGCCTCTTGTCCTTCCTGCCTTCCTTCCGCCCCCGCCCTTCTCACACCACCGCCTCTCCACTTTCGCCCCCCCCCTCCTTTTTTTTTTTTTTTTTTTTTTTTTTGTTTTCTTCTTTCTTTCTTTCTTTCTTTGGCCCTCTCTCCTTCCCGCCATGGCGGTTACGGCACCGCCTGCAGCGGCAGATTTTTTGCGCCCACACGCCTACTCCTACCACCATTAACCTTGCCCTGCCCTGCCCTGCCCATCAACGTCGCAGTCGAACCGACGCTTGCCAACACACTGCCCACGTTCCTTTCTCTTTTCGGCCTACGCCCATTACGCGCCGCCGCCACAGCACCTTCCCTTCCCACAACACACCGACGTCATCACACGCACCCAAAACAGGGGCCACGACCGTGTTCCTCGCCCACTCCCATCCCGCACGGTACGCACATTCCCAACTACTACCGCGCACCCTCCCTTTCCAATCTGTGTGTCTCTGTGTCTGTGTCCTGTCCGCGCGTGACGCCTCTCAACATCCGCCGTCCCCCGTCCCGTTTTCGCCCCCATGCCGTCGTCGCGCCGCCTCCGCCCCTGTCCGCCCCGCACCACACCATACACCGCTGCTTGTCCCGGCCGTTGCCACCAAAGGCGCCGACCGCAAACGCGCCACGCCGCAGCCCCCGTGCGTCTCGCGCTCGCTTGCATCTCCGTGCCGACGCTGCCTCTCTTCCCGCTCGCACTCGACCTCGACAACACAGTCTTTGGCTCCGCCACTGCGTGTTCCGGTGGTACGCACGCTGCAACACGTATGTATTCATTACCAGAGCGATGGCGAGGCATGACAGCATCTCTGTCTGACCAGAGAGTTCTTTATCGCTGCTAGTCGGCGCTTGGACCGCGCCAGACGACAGTAGTGGCACGCACCGGGTCGCCAGGAACAGTTGTTATATATATATTGTAGCGCGAGTCGGGACAGGTAGTAGTCGGTCGACAGTAGTAGCGGGTGGACGGTTGTACTGAGCGGGCGTCGGCGGCGTGCTCTGCTCGTCTCGCGACTCTGGTCACGGTTCGGGACGATGTATAGTCTATTGTGTTATAATCAAAAGGTGGTGTGACGCTGCATTGCGCAAATCTGATAACGTATGTTCATTGTACTTATTTTGTTCAACAACGAAAGCCCCACTATTACTTTTTTTCTAAAGTAACTTTTGTCTCTTAACGAAAAACATTCACTTTTTAAAGACCACTTCCTATGGCATTTCCCTCCAAGGAGTGCAATTAATTACCAGCCAGCACTCATTCATTGCACACAGCTGTGTAAGGGGTATCTACGATTGAGGAGCGGATATAAATGCAATTTTTTGTTTTTTTTGTTTTTTTTTGTGTGTGTGTGTGTTGTAACCTCCCAGCAAAATTTAAAATAATGGACAATGTTATTTACGGATGCTAATGGACATTGCGCTAATTGTAACCTCGCCCACAATGAGAGGTATTGAAAATGGCAACACAAATGTGAAATTCGCAATCTGACTCAAATATAAAGTCTTCACACAACATTTAAAAAAGTCCGTTCAGTGACACGAAACTTCAATTAAACCGAAATATCGGTCTTTGGCCCTGTGCAAAACAATCAGAATTAAAGTCTTACCTCCGAATAAATGGATGTCACATTTCTGCTCTGGTTGTTGCGCAGCGCTTGGAGGAACTGCATTTGCAAATAATAATATTCTCTTTTTTTGTGATTTTAGTGACATTTTCCTTCAAAGAAGTGGAATGAAATGTGAAGTGCAACGAACTCTTTAGTTCAATAACAAATTAAATGTTTGAAAAATGCTTTTGAAATAAAAATTATTATTGGGGAACTTGTTGGAGAATAATTACAATAAATACAATTTTTCATTATCTAATGATTATATTAATTAACAGTATACCTTATTCACCATCTTGACCAGTGTTGCCGACCGCCTACATCACACAACCGCACTCGGCTGCTACTACTGACCGACCGCTCTGCATGACGACTATTAGCGTACTGCACGCGACGACTACTGACAGAGTACAGCCCTCAACTACACAGAGCTACGGACTCGCAACGACTACTGACAGACTGACTGACTGAGAACCGCTCGCAACACTCGCGCAGTCCAGCGCAAACTCTCTGGTCACAGATGCTACAATGTCTCGCCATCGCTACTATGTTACATACGTGTTTCAGTGTCTTTTTCATTGGGGTAACGATCTTTGGCTCTTTTTATTCTGAATACAGGGCCAAAGGTCAACGCTGCTGCCCTTATACAATTTATCAGGTTTCATTATGTCTGTTGCAATGTTACATACGGTTCACTCTTTCATTAATATTATCGTTGGGTTTGTTTTGTAGGGACGTTAACATTCTGGCACATTTTTATTATCATCGGACTCTCTGCTATTTGTGCAGGGAGGTTATACCTGGGTCCATTTCCATTTACATTTTAATATTGATAGACTTTTTGTTTTCTTTTTTGTTTCTTGTTGTTTTTCCTTCTTTTTTTTTTGTTGTTTTTTTTTTTTTGTTTGTTTTGTTTTTCCCGCTCTCACCACCACCGCCGCATCACGCCTTCCGTTTTCTTGGTTTCTTTTCTGTTCTTCAACTGCTTCAACATCACCGCGCCCCATTTCCACACCACAGCCATCATCAGCCTCCAAGACGGGCGGGCGCAGTGTGCCATTTCCGGCGCACAAGCACACCCGTACGGTACTCTCCTCGCCCCCACGCCACCAACAACACAGCGACCACGCGGCTTTCAGGCACGGCACGGCACGGCACGGCACGGCACCGGCGAAATGCGCCGCCCCCGCCCCTCCGCGCATCCGTCCGTCTCGCCACGTTCACTGACAGCCGCGTCTGCGGCTACAACACAACACCGCTCCCCTCCCTGGCAACTCACATTGTTTTTCTCCTCCTCTTTTGCACAAACCACAACGCCGAGCACAGGCGCAAGCCACCCACACCGCGCCCCTCCCCGTCCCGTCTTTGGCCGCCGCTCCTCGTTTGCCCCCTCCCATCTCCCGAAATGCCATGCCAGCAGCGTTACGCATGCCCCTCCCCTGTCCACACAACACTACCGCCTAACGAACAGCCTTTTCCGGGCCACATCCAGGGCACGCCCACCTCCAAACACTGCCAATTCACGGACGCACACACACACACACACACACACACTCACTCACTTTCTCGACACCTTTCTGTACGGAGGGTGCGTCATCTCGACCGTGACAGAGTGACGGCAACTATCGACGATCCATTTCCCCCCACTGGTAAAACATGTCCACTAACACCTACATACATCATTCAAGTACACAGACAATAGCATACACACAATGGGAGGGCACACGAACATGGACGGCACGGCACTGTCATACACTCTTCCTCAGCACCATATCAACAAACGTTACGTACATCCGGGAAAGCGAAAGCGAACGCGAAAGCGAAAGCGAAATGAAAGCAAAAGCAAAGGCAAAGCCCAATGCAGCCGTCAAAGGTAACGTTCACCACGGCAGACACTTGCAGCCGCGCCGCCGTTAAACGCATTTCAGTGCGGCTCCAATACGCCTCCGACACGGGAACGTTCCGTTGCTCTACGAATGCGTTTCTCCCCTTTTTCCCTTCCTCTCTCTTTTGCCCCCCCTCCTTGCACTCTTGCCTCATTCCTCACGTTCTGCCCAGACATTCGACCGATCAAAGTCAACCTTTCGTTACCGTTCTCAGCGCGACGGTGTACAACAGTATGACGGGTGTGCCCAAGACTTCGGTTCAGTTGCGTGACGCCGGTCTATCGCGCCGATCGACAGTTACTCAGGGGGCGACGGATCGGACCACGTCACCGACACACAAAACACTTTCAAACAAACAAATACATACCGGATGGACACAGACAAACACGTGTACAGACATTCGCCAAACAAACGACCGCCGCCGCCGCCGTCGTCGTCGTCTAGCGTGCATCTTGAATGACGACATCGGTGTGCGTGCGTCGTACGCAATCAGTCAGACACGGCTATCAAACATCAGAGTCGAATGGTACATCATCGTGCGTGTCGCCGTACACGTACAGTACAATACAACAACAATGCGTCTTAATGGCACGTTCATTTCAACGTCACTCACACACCTCCACGCTGCACTTACGTCGCACCATTGTCAAACTCGGCGTACAGCAAAGGGAATAGTGGGCGGCAAAAAAAACCAAACAAAAACATTTCACATTTCACCCTCGCCATGTATGATGTGCAAAAAAACAAACCCGCAAACGGCCGTCGTTACGGTGACACAAAAGTCGCCGATCACACTGTCCCCCCCTCGCAGACGGGTAACACACACACACCAACAACACCAATGGGTCAAAAACCACGCCAACGAGGCGTGCCACCATTCCACGCCACGGCGACCAACCTCGTGGCCGTACCCCGCGCAACACGCTTTGACGCGCCCCCCCCCCCCACCCACAATCAAAATGCACACATACATCACAGCCGTCCACACAAACAACAACAACAACAACAACAATTCCGCCCTTCCCGCAAAAGGCAAGTTGGTGGCCCTGAAAAGGGCCGTTTTGCCGCTCTCGCAACGGAGGAGCCTTCTCCATCCTTCCTTCCATTCCAGAGCCACCTCCTTACTTGGAGCTCGTGTACTTGGTCACCGCCTTCGTGCCCTCGCTCACGGCGTGCTTGGCCAGCTCGCCAGGCAGCAACAGCCGCACAGCGGTCTGGATCTCGCGGGACGTGATGGTCGAGCGCTTGTTGTAGTGCGCCAGGCGAGAAGCCTCGGCCGCAATGCGCTCGAAAATGTCGTTCACGAAGCTGTTCATGATGCTCATCGCCTTCGACGAGATGCCCGTGTCAGGGTGCACCTGCTTCAGCACCTTGTAGATGTAGATGGCATAGCTCTCCTTCCTCTTGCGCTTCTTCTTCTTGTCGCCCTTCGAAATGTTCTTCTGCGCCTTGCCAGCCTTCTTGGCGGCCTTCCCGCTAGTCTTGGGCGGCATCTCGAACCAACGTACGGCAGCAGCAACACCAGTAGCAAGCGCTCCGCTCTAGTCAGCGTCTCCCCACACAGTGGCACCCGCCGCCAGCCGCCGCCGCACCTTTACCAGCTCGCCCTGTTGCGGCCGCCGACCAATGGGGCGCGCGCGCAACCGGCCGCCGCACCCGAGCCCATAAAGCACCCCCACCCCGGCTGCGCCGGCATTCCCGCTCACGCCGCGGAGAGTACACGTTAGTTCGTTGTCGCTGTTGCTTATCGTGATGTCGGGACGCGGAAGTGGACGCAAAGCTGCTGCCTTGGCGGAGCTTCTGCTCACGTTAGCAGGACCTGCCGGGAAGAAGAAGAAGAAGTCTACACCGCAGTGCTTTCGCTGCCAAAAGCTTGGCCACGTTGCCAAGCAATGCAGCGGAGCAGTCGCGTGCTTGAAGTGTGCGCAAGCACACGACACACGCGACTGCAAGAAGCCGAAGGACGCCCCCTGCACTTGCGCCAACTGCGGCGGCGCTCACGCGGCAAATGCCCGTTCCTGCGCGTACAGGAGAAATTGGCGCGGACCAGAGAAGACGCAGAAGCAAGTGACCACCACACGCGAAGAGGTGGTCACTCGATCAGAAGACGTCATCACCAGGCGCCTCAACGACGCCGTAGAAGAAGCCATGTCCGCCTTCAAATCCGCCATGGCGGAAGAGAGGGCGGCCATGCTGGCGGAACTGGGCGAGGCTCGGCGTCAGATTGCTGAGCTGACGCAGGAGCTTCGCTCAGAAAAGGCAGCTTCCGCCACAGCGGTCGACACCGCCAGCCAGACGACTCCTCCACGAGAGAAGAAGTTTGCGACGGTGGCCACGCAGACCGACGTGCCTGCCGAAGGGGAGCCCAAGACGGACACCGAGGCAGCAGCGCACGAAGACGAGTGGGAAGAAGTCCCATTCCTCCCGCTTCCGGACATGTACAGCGCAAGCGCTGTGACGCAGAAGATCGCTGCATCGCTTCGCGACGGTACTTACCCCCACCACGACAACCCTTATCCCTTCGTTCCTCCTAACCATCCTAAACCACAACTCCCGCATCGCCCACTCGGGTATCCTGAAGGCCTTCTGGGTCTTTCTAGGGAGGAGTTCAATCTGATTGACTCCTACCCTATCTTCACAGATGCGCAGATGCGCTGTATCATCATCGCTCTCGTCAACGGGGAGTATGATAAAGCGGGATGCATTTTGCACAACATCCCAACCGAGGAAGGGCCCTCAACAACAGCCAAGAAGAAAAAGAAAAGTCGTCACACCGACAAATACAGAAAATAGGTTATCGGCACTCCTTGCCAGTACAGAACAACCTACAAGTCAAGAAAGAAGACTCATCAATCATCCCAGGGGAGTAAAGGCCAACAGGCCACAAACTTCCACCTGAACCTCCTCACAGTGAGGAAGTCAGAAAAGGAGCAGCAGCGGCTGCGCCGGCACGCACTCCGCTGCTCGACTCGCTGCCGCTCGCACCGGTCGTTTTCGTTTCCGTTTCGTGTGCACCGTCGCTAGCCCATCGCCATGTCCGGACGCGGAAAGGGAGGCAAAGTCAAGGGCAAGTCAAAGTCCCGCTCAAGCAGGGCTGGGCTCCAGTTCCCGGTCGGCAGAATCCACCGCCTCCTGCGCAAGGGAAACTACGCAGAGCGCGTCGGCGCCGGGGCGCCCGTCTACCTCGCCGCCGTCATGGAGTACCTCGCGGCTGAGGTGCTCGAGCTGGCCGGAAACGCGGCCCGCGACAACAAGAAGACGCGCATCATCCCGCGCCACCTGCAGCTTGCCATCCGCAACGACGAGGAGCTCAACAAGCTCCTGTCGGGCGTCACCATCGCACAGGGTGGTGTCCTGCCCAACATCCAGGCCGTCCTGCTGCCAAAGAAGACCGAGAAGAAGGCCTAAAGGAGGCCAGGCAATCGCAGCGCCGCGTGCTCCCCTGCACGCAACGCGCTTTGCCGGCTCGGCTCGGCCCACAACAATCGGCCCTTTTCAGGGCCACCACACACACCTACGTCCAAAGCAAAATTTCAGTCGTCCTCGCCGCACCTTGTTTTGTTTTAACTTTGCACTGTCACAGCACAGCCGCCGCCGGCGCACGTCCGCCATCTTGTCGTCCACACAGCCCGTGTGGCCCAACACACACACACACACACACACACACACACACACACACACACGCACGCACATTTTGCACGGTCGCAGTCGCCTTCCAAACCGACAAACGGCAGCAATAATGACCATTGTTAAAGGGAGGCGTGTCGACACACCGCCCTCCACTCCCGCGCGCAACGGCCGTCGACACGAACGAAACAGCTGATCCGGCCGCCTATGCCCACACGCCTTGCCTCGGAAACCCCAACGCCGCCGCAAACAAACACACAGAGCCAAACCACGCAAGCAAATAATCACCGCCTCTCGCACAACAACACACAGCCCGCCATCTCCGTCGCGATCGATACAAAGACACACAATAACAAACACACAAACGAAGCAGCTCCACACACAGCCAGCCACATGACACGTTTCCTTTCCTTCTCCCCTCCCAGTCACATCACGTCGCTCAAACGGAAAGAAAGAAAGAAACAAACAAACAACACAGCGCACACACGCAGCAACAACACAGACTCTTTCGCACTTTTCAACTTCCGAACAGTGTGGTGGCCCTGAAAAGGGCCGTTTTCTAGTCTCTCCCACCCACAAGCACGGCCGCGGGAAGGCCAGCGCCCGCTGCGACGCAGCCTAACCGCCGAAACCGTACAGGGTGCGCCCCTGCCTCTTCAGGGCGTACACCACGTCCATGGCCGTCACAGTCTTGCGCTTGGCGTGCTCAGTGTACGTCACCGCGTCGCGGATCACGTTCTCCAGGAACACCTTCAGCACCCCGCGGGTCTCCTCGTAGATCAGACCAGAGATGCGCTTCACGCCGCCCCTGCGAGCCAGGCGGCGGATGGCGGGCTTCGTGATGCCCTGGATGTTGTCGCGCAACACCTTGCGGTGCCGCTTGGCGCCACCCTTGCCGAGCCCCTTTCCTCCCTTGCCGCGGCCTGTCATCCTTCCTTCCTCGGGCAAAGCAAAACGTGCACAAACAGCAGCTGCAGCGGCTGGCGAGTCGGCTACGGTCTGCGCCCAGCGCGCCCGCCGCCCCCCTATATAGACTCTGGCCCGCCCTCCCCCCACCACGCGCAACCGAGGGCATATAAGCGCAGCACGGAGGCGCGGCAGCACCGGACGCCGCGCCGCACCTAACCTCCACGCACGCCGCTCCGCTACCGCTACCGCTACCGCTACCGCCATGGCCCGCACAAAGCAAACGGCCCGCAAGTCCACCGGCGGAAAGGCGCCGCGCAAACAGCTCGCCACCAAGGCGGCGAGGAAGAGCGCGCCCGCCACCGGAGGCGTCAAGAAGCCCCACCGCTACAGGCCGGGCACCGTCGCCCTGCGAGAAATCAGGCGCTACCAGAAGAGCACGGAGCTGCTCATCCGCAAGCTGCCATTCCAGCGCCTAGTGCGCGAGATCGCCCAGGACTTCAAGACCGACCTGCGCTTCCAGAGCTCCGCAGTCATGGCCCTGCAGGAGGCCAGCGAGGCCTACCTCGTCGGCCTCTTCGAAGACACCAACCTGTGCGCAATCCACGCCAAGCGCGTCACCATCATGCCCAAGGACATCCAGCTCGCGCGCCGCATCCGCGGCGAGCGCGCCTAAACCGCGCCGCGGCACCGCACCGCACAAACAAAAACGGCCCTTTTCAGGGCCACTAACATCTCTCCGTCGCGAGCAAACTTTGTCGGTCGCCTGCCTCTCGCCCCGCAACCCAAAAAAAACAAAAACCACCACTTCCCGTCCGTCCGCCACACCCGCTCACTCTGCCTGCCTGCCTGCCTGCTAGCAGCGCGCAACAATCACACATCATCCCTCCCCGGCGCTCAAAGCGCACAATACCCAACGGCCGACGTCACACCGCACGGGTGGCTGGCTGGCCGGCCGCCGCTTTCGTTTCGAAAACAAAAAAAACCCGCACTCCACTCCGACGGCCAACGGCCAGGCAGGCGCGCTCGCTCGCTCGCTCTCTCTACACGCCACCGAAATCCCCGCCGACTCCTTCCACATCTCAACGTGCCCCCCGTTGCAAAACATAACACACACAAAGGAACAAAACAAAGACCAGACACGACTAGACAAGACAGACATCCGAGAAGAACGAACGCAGGCAAGCCAACCAACGTATTCAAACAAAACAACGTGACAGAAAACCAACCGTCGGCCGCCGCCACAAACACGGCGACAATCAACCACGACAACAACAACACCGCTTACCGCTACCGCTACCGCCGCCCACACCCGCCACCGACCCCCGCAATCCAACCACCACGGCAAGCAAACAGCATCCCCACGGGCATACAGAAACGCCAGACAGACACCCACACCAAACGCAACACGACAATCAAAACCTTCCCCGACGTGCTTTGATGGCCCTGAGAAGGGCCGTTTTGGGCCGCGCGTCTCTTGCGCGCCACTAGACGACGACGGGGGGTGGGGACGACGGAGTCAAGCGCCAAACCCTTCCTTTCTCCCATCTCTTTCTCCTCTACTCTACTTCTTCTTCTTGGGCGAAGCCTTCGCCTTAGACGGCGTCGTCGCCTTCTTCGGGCGCGGCGCCTTCGGCTTCTTCGTCGGAACCTTGGCGGCCTTCTTCGCCTTCGACGGCGACTTGGCCTTGGCCGGCTTGGCCGCAGCCGCCTTCTTCGCACCCGCGGGAGCGGCCGACGCCGCAGACGCCTTCTTGGCGGCGCCCGCCTTCCGACCGGTCGCCGCCTTCACGCCACCAGCCTTCTTTGCGCCGGCCGCACGGGCGCCCTTCTTCTCCTTGCTGGCCGGAGCGGCGCGCTTCTTCTTGGCACCGCCAGCACGAGCCTTGCCGCCCTCGGCCGCCCCCCCGCCGCCGGCGCCGGCAAGCTTGAACGAGCCGGACGCGCCCTTCCCCTTCGTCTGCACCAGCTCGCCCGCCACGACGGCCGACTTGAGGTACTTCTTGATAAACGGCGCCAGCTTCTCCGCGTCCAGCTTGTAGTGCGCGGCTATGTACTTCTTGATCGCCTGCAGCGACGACCCGCCGCGCTCCTTCAGACTCTTGATGGCGGCCGTCACCATCTCAGAGGTGCGCGGGTGCGCAGGCTTGGCGCGCGGCTTCTTCGCAGACGACGCAGACTTGGCCTTCTTCGTAGTGCCGGTGGCGGCGGGTGCCGCAGCAGTCTCGTTCGTAGCCGCCTGATCTGCCATTTCGACGACGCGCGTAACACACAGCGAGAGCGAGAGCGAGCGGGACGGCAGGCAGGCACGCAAGCACAGCACAGCAGCAGAGCAGAGAATCACAAGGCCCAGCCAGTGTCGCGGGCGGGCGCGGACGGCCGAGAGAGCGGCCGCCACTCTGCGCGCCGCCGCGCCGCGCCTCCCGCGCTTGCTACCGCCCAACGTCCGACAGCCTGTGCGGAGCAGCCCCAAACCTGCGCCACAACCGCCCGCGCCTTTCAAACCACCGAGGATGGGGCTACACACAGCCACACCACAGTCGCCAACCAGTCGCCACGGCAGCGCCGCAAACCACGGCCAAACTGCAGCTACCGCGCGCTACAGCCTGGGTCGGCCCGCCGAGAATCGCCGCCCCCGCCCAAATGCCGCCCCCACAGCCCCAGCCGACGACCCGCCACAATGGCCAAACCTTCGGCAAAACTCCCACACCGTCGCCGCGGCAGCCCGGCCAGCGCGGCCGGCGCCACAGCCACACAAGCCGAGGCGTGCGGCGATGACGGCCGTGCAAACGCGCCTCCGCCGCCCCATCGCCTTCCGTCGCCCTCCCGCCGTTTCCCGATCGGCCCGCAGCCGTCGGGCCACATCGCGCGCCGTCCTCCTCCTCTCGCCCGCCAACATTCACAGCCGTTTCTCAACAATTGCCCGCCGCAAACGGACGCCGCCTGCGCAACAGGCGCCGCCGCCCCTCGCCGCTTCCGACCCAACCCCTCGACCGAGGCAAACCGCAATCCGAATCTACAGACCAACCCAATCTGCCGTCAAGCACACACGACAGCCGACCTTACACGTTACGCGTTACACATTACGTTTACACGTCTACGTTAGGTTAGGTTAGGTGGACGTGGGTTAGGTTAAGGGGACTTGGGTTAGGTTAAGCGTCAAACTTAGGTTAAGCATTCAAACACGTCAGGCGTCAGAGGTTAGGTTAGGTTAGGTTAGGTTAGGTTAGGTTACACGTTAGGTTAAGGGGTCAGTGCTAGGTTAAGAAGCGTCAAACGTAGGTTAAAAAAAAGCGTTCAAACGTGAGGCGTGAGCCGGACAGCTTACCTTACGTAGACGTTAGGGGCTCACAGGCTGAGCTCACCTCGCCACACCACAGGTTAGGTTCGGTTCGGTTCGGTTCGGTTCGGTTCGCTCGGCTCAGCGTAAAGCGCCGAGGTCAGGGTTACGTTCGTTCACCTTCGGGCGCCACACTTTCGGTTGAAAGGTCGCGACGGGACGACGTCGGCAGGCACGCCGCAAACGAACAAAAACGTACAGACGACGTCGGAAACCGCCGACAGACGGGGGAGCAGCACGACCACGACCAGACACCGAGCGCGAACGAGACACACGCGAACCACCCCCACCGGCCAAAGGGCACCACACAACAACCCAGAGCACCACGTGTCGACACCAGAGCAACCCGCCGCTCACGCGACATGGCTGGCACCGAAGGGCAACCGCCCGCAACTGCGCTTTCCGCGCCGGCCCGGATGCACGTCGTGCTACAACAACACCACTACCGTACACAGCCGCTGTTCACAACATCACTATCAATGGCGCGCCCGCGGCTCGCCGCCGTCGCAGTCGCAGCCCCAACGCCAGCACTTTTGCACCACCATTCACACGCACCGCAACACAGCTCGCCGACACAGCCGAACAAAACAAACACCACACAACAACAGCAACAACGCCGCCGCCTCCACTTGTGCCGGCGACCCACCCCGCCGATGGCGCACCTTTCGCCAGCCGGCAATCGACACACACGCACCCACCCACCGGGGCCCAGTGCAAAAAAAAACACACAAAAACCAAACAACACAAACGACACGGGAAGCGCACACCGCCACTTCGCGCGCACGCCACCAACCAGTCGTCGTCTCAAAATAACAAACACAAACAAAATAAACTAACAACTAGGGCAACACAAAACAAAAACGCCTCGCACGAACCGCCCACAAAAAGGACAAGCACACGCACAGCCTCTGCTGACGACCACGACGCAGCGGCACGCTGCTCCTGTCCCGCGCCCCGCGCCCCGCGCCCCACTCGATTCACAACTCACGCGACACCGTCATCGACGGGCTCGCTTCCCGCAACCTACCACCTTTCCGCCACGACGCACAGCCCCAGCCCCACCCGACGACTGCACTTTCACCACCGCCTCCCCCTTCCCCCCCAAAACACACACACACACACACACACACACACACACAGCCAGCCAAAAACGCACTCGCGACCCACACATGCACGTGCATCGGCACACGCCAACCAGTCAACGTCGACAACCACACGCAAGGCTCGAAACGAAAACGAAACCGGCGTCCTTCCACGTTGCCATCAAGCTACGCGACACAAGACACAAGGAACCAACACAACAGCCGGCCCCACTAATTCCCACTCTCACGCCGCAAAAAGCACACCGAAACCGCCAAACACGCACGCACATTCCCCTTCGCACTGACACCACCGACCGGCTCGCTACCACACACCTCTCGGCAGCCGTTTCACGCCAATTCGCCACACCGCCCACACAGTCGACAAGCGCCCGCCCTGTACGGCACACGCAACGACGCAGCGCAGCAAAGGGCGCCCGCAACACATACCTCTCCGCCGCCCGACGCGCCAACCGCCACACCACACCGCCAGCCACTCGCAAATTGTGCACTGCCACCAGCCACACGTCCAACACGCCGCGCCGCCTCCGGCCACCCGCCAGGGGGCGCTCACGTCCGCGACAACAGCGCGGCCCGCCGGGCCGGGCCGGGCCGGGCCGGGCCGAACCGAACCGAGCCGCCGCTGCTCTGCACTCGGCACGGCCACACCCTGCTGCAGACCGGGCTCGTCCCTCTGTACGCGTCTGCCTGCGCATCAACACAACACGACCTTTTTTTTTTTTTTTTCTCTCTCTACCGCCATCCCTCCTTCTCGCGTTTTACTCGTTGTTGCAGCAGCGGCGCACACCTACACATCCACAGCCCCAGCCGAGCCGGCCTCACCTCAGGGCCCGCCGCCAGCGTCTCCTCCTCGGGCACAGGTGCGGTGCTGTGGCCGCCCATCCAACCGCATTGCTGGCCGTCCAGCCACCAGGCGTTCCCACTGCCGCGAGCCACGCCGCGCACCGACCCTGCTGCAGAAAACGAAGCATAGCCAGAGACCGACCGATACACAAAGCAAGCCGTCGCCTCGCCTCTTGTCCTTCCTGCCTTCCTTCCGCCCCCGCCCTTCTCACACCACCGCCTCTCCACTTTCGCCCCCCCCCTCCTTTTTTTTTTTTTTTTTTTTTTTTTTTGTTTTCTTCTTTCTTTCTTTCTTTCTTTGGCCCTCTCTCCTTCCCGCCATGGCGGTTACGGCACCGCCTGCAGCGGCAGATTTTTTGCGCCCACACGCCTACTCCTACCACCATTAACCTTGCCCTGCCCTGCCCTGCCCATCAACGTCGCAGTCGAACCGACGCTTGCCAACACACTGCCCACGTTCCTTTCTCTTTTCGGCCTACGCCCATTACGCGCCGCCGCCACAGCACCTTCCCTTCCCACAACACACCGACGTCATCACACGCACCCAAAACAGGGGCCACGACCGTGTTCCTCGCCCACTCCCATCCCGCACGGTACGCACATTCCCAACTACTACCGCGCACCCTCCCTTTCCAATCTGTGTGTCTCTGTGTCTGTGTCCTGTCCGCGCGTGACGCCTCTCAACATCCGCCGTCCCCCGTCCCGTTTTCGCCCCCATGCCGTCGTCGCGCCGCCTCCGCCCCTGTCCGCCCCGCACCACACCATACACCGCTGCTTGTCCCGGCCGTTGCCACCAAAGGCGCCGACCGCAAACGCGCCACGCCGCAGCCCCCGTGCGTCTCGCGCTCGCTTGCATCTCCGTGCCGACGCTGCCTCTCTTCCCGCTCGCACTCGACCTCGACAACACAGTCTTTGGCTCCGCCACTGCGTGTTCCGGTGGTACGCACGCTGCAACACGTATGTATTCATTACCAGAGCGATGGCGAGGCATGACAGCATCTCTGTCTGACCAGAGAGTTCTTTATCGCTGCTAGTCGGCGCTTGGACCGCGCCAGACGACAGTAGTGGCACGCACCGGGTCGCCAGGAACAGTTGTTATATATATATTGTAGCGCGAGTCGGGACAGGTAGTAGTCGGTCGACAGTAGTAGCGGGTGGACGGTTGTACTGAGCGGGCGTCGGCGGCGTGCTCTGCTCGTCTCGCGACTCTGGTCACGGTTCGGGACGATGTATAGTCTATTGTGTTATAATCAAAAGGTGGTGTGACGCTGCATTGCGCAAATCTGATAACGTATGTTCATTGTACTTATTTTGTTCAACAACGAAAGCCCCACTATTACTTTTTTTCTAAAGTAACTTTTGTCTCTTAACGAAAAACATTCACTTTTTAAAGACCACTTCCTATGGCATTTCCCTCCAAGGAGTGCAATTAATTACCAGCCAGCACTCATTCATTGCACACAGCTGTGTAAGGGGTATCTACGATTGAGGAGCGGATATAAATGCAATTTTTTGTTTTTTTTGTTTTTTTTTGTGTGTGTGTGTGTTGTAACCTCCCAGCAAAATTTAAAATAATGGACAATGTTATTTACGGATGCTAATGGACATTGCGCTAATTGTAACCTCGCCCACAATGAGAGGTATTGAAAATGGCAACACAAATGTGAAATTCGCAATCTGACTCAAATATAAAGTCTTCACACAACATTTAAAAAAGTCCGTTCAGTGACACGAAACTTCAATTAAACCGAAATATCGGTCTTTGGCCCTGTGCAAAACAATCAGAATTAAAGTCTTACCTCCGAATAAATGGATGTCACATTTCTGCTCTGGTTGTTGCGCAGCGCTTGGAGGAACTGCATTTGCAAATAATAATATTCTCTTTTTTTGTGATTTTAGTGACATTTTCCTTCAAAGAAGTGGAATGAAATGTGAAGTGCAACGAACTCTTTAGTTCAATAACAAATTAAATGTTTGAAAAATGCTTTTGAAATAAAAATTATTATTGGGGAACTTGTTGGAGAATAATTACAATAAATACAATTTTTCATTATCTAATGATTATATTAATTAACAGTATACCTTATTCACCATCTTGACCAGTGTTGCCGACCGCCTACATCACACAACCGCACTCGGCTGCTACTACTGACCGACCGCTCTGCATGACGACTATTAGCGTACTGCACGCGACGACTACTGACAGAGTACAGCCCTCAACTACACAGAGCTACGGACTCGCAACGACTACTGACAGACTGACTGACTGAGAACCGCTCGCAACACTCGCGCAGTCCAGCGCAAACTCTCTGGTCACAGATGCTACAATGTCTCGCCATCGCTACTATGTTACATACGTGTTTCAGTGTCTTTTTCATTGGGGTAACGATCTTTGGCTCTTTTTATTCTGAATACAGGGCCAAAGGTCAACGCTGCTGCCCTTATACAATTTATCAGGTTTCATTATGTCTGTTGCAATGTTACATACGGTTCACTCTTTCATTAATATTATCGTTGGGTTTGTTTTGTAGGGACGTTAACATTCTGGCACATTTTTATTATCATCGGACTCTCTGCTATTTGTGCAGGGAGGTTATACCTGGGTCCATTTCCATTTACATTTTAATATTGATAGACTTTTTGTTTTCTTTTTTGTTTCTTGTTGTTTTTCCTTCTTTTTTTTTTGTTGTTTTTTTTTTTTTGTTTGTTTTGTTTTTCCCGCTCTCACCACCACCGCCGCATCACGCCTTCCGTTTTCTTGGTTTCTTTTCTGTTCTTCAACTGCTTCAACATCACCGCGCCCCATTTCCACACCACAGCCATCATCAGCCTCCAAGACGGGCGGGCGCAGTGTGCCATTTCCGGCGCACAAGCACACCCGTACGGTACTCTCCTCGCCCCCACGCCACCAACAACACAGCGACCACGCGGCTTTCAGGCACGGCACGGCACGGCACGGCACGGCACCGGCGAAATGCGCCGCCCCCGCCCCTCCGCGCATCCGTCCGTCTCGCCACGTTCACTGACAGCCGCGTCTGCGGCTACAACACAACACCGCTCCCCTCCCTGGCAACTCACATTGTTTTTCTCCTCCTCTTTTGCACAAACCACAACGCCGAGCACAGGCGCAAGCCACCCACACCGCGCCCCTCCCCGTCCCGTCTTTGGCCGCCGCTCCTCGTTTGCC